>NW_017299618.1:141752-147572 GCF_001594075.2 Trachymyrmex cornetzi
CACAATCCAATAGGTCCCCACGACGCTCGAGTAAATCCACATTTAGCCTCTCGGCCTCCCCTACTATAGTATTTTAATAATAAACTTAGGTTTAACTCTGACATATTTAGATTCTCGATGTAGGGGAGCTCACCATGATAGGATAACTGTTATTCATAGTTTGTATATGTTGGTTTTTGTTGTTTCTGAAGAGGGCTCAAAAGCGAGCCGAAACATGTAAGCGCGTTTAGTGGAATAAATAAGTTTTATGCTTTATGAGTGTATTATTTGCGGGACGTCTTCTGGGCCTGACTCCTATTGCTCATATTCTTTCCAATTTTTTTAAATTGAATTTTAAATATGAGTGGTATATGGGAAGCTTTGGCCGGTCAAAACAAACCCCATCCACTCCCCCTCGGCGTCAAAACAAACCCCCTCCATTCCACCTCCGCACAGGTAGGCGTGGCCTAAACGGGCCTGTCTGGAGAAATGATGCCCTCTGATTGGCCGGTGACGTGAGGGTGGGATAACGAGGTAATTAAATGTCGCGTTTTGATTGATTCGGTCCATAGCTGCCCACACGCTGTTTGGCTCGATCCATAGCTGCCCACACGATTGGAGAGGGCGGGGGTGTCAGCAGAGAAGAATACCACGGCAAAATGGTGGATGGGAAAACCGAGGAAAAGTGGGACCGAGAACTTTGTTCGTTATGGGAGGGAGAGGGATAAGGTACGGTCAGCGAATATGAATAACACACAGCTTTTGTCCTGCAGGTCATTTTTTTGTTGCAGCGGTTCAATGTCTCCAACGTGTTGGCGTCTTACTTAGTGAAAGGGTTTTTTTCTTATTATTTATGACGAAGACTTTTACGAGAATTTTCGGGAGACTCTTGCTTTCAATAGTAAGAAAGGGGAGCTAAAACAGGAATGAACAAGTTTGTGCCGATATGCGTCGTCTTTTTCTTATCTGCTGTGTTGATTTACTTACTTTAGAGAATAAGTTCTTTCTGTATTCTACGACGGAAATGCTTTTTAATAGGACAAACATCTACTTTATTTAAACCTGAAATGTTAGGAGCACGAGGATACGGAATTAAAATAGTCAATGACTTAAGACACAAAGAATTTTTTTATTGATAATGTGATACTACATTAATGAATGACTTATTACATAAAAAATATGATAGGGGAGAGTTGGCTAAGTCGTACCGATGGTTAAATCGTACCTCCATTGTATTTTCTAAACGAAACATTTTTTTTTTTAAGATAATGACACTGATATGACGCTGGAAATATGGGTTAAGAACTATCATTTTTGTTTTGTCTTCGAGTCGTCTGTTTACGAGTGACATTCAAAATTGATTTCGTTCGGTGTCTGATCTAAGTTTTGATACAATTTACCTAAGGTGTTATCAGTACAAGGTGGATAATTGAATTATAGTGTCCTTCATAGTTATAATCGATATTTAAACTCTTTTCGAGTATAGCATCAAATTAGCAAGATATTTGTAAGTTTTGTTATTGGCAAATTTGTAAAAATATAGGGAGTTCGGTAAATCGTACTTGTCGCTGGTCTTTATATTGTACCGGTACGATTTCCGCAAGTGACACGAGCAATATGTGGAGGTTACTATTATGATAAAAAAGAACCTACAGTGGACTGGATTTAGTATGTCAGGTGCTCTAACCCAAGTGGAAATTTACAACTGGCGCGATATCGCGCCAGTACTGCGTTAAGGATTTGGTACTGGCTCGGTATTGGCATATTACTGCATTAATAACGATGAGTTCTGGCATCATACCGAAAGGTAACTTGGCTGGGTATTGGCAACCAGTATTGGGACAGTATTGTAGGCAGTACTGTGCCAGTACTAAGCCAGTACTGTCCCAACCCTCGGAATAAATTCTTACTCTATTGATAGTCAATACTCGAGAGTCTGTACTGTGCCAGTACTAAGCCAGTACCGTACCAATCCTTGGCGTAACTCCTTACTCGGTTGATAACCAGTACTGAAGAGTCAGTACTGTACCAATACTAAGCCAATAGTAAGCCAGTATTATGCCGATGATTGGTGCCGTACTGACCAGCAGTACTGGTGTTACTATTTACTGCCGCGGTATCGCGCCATTTGTAAGATCCGTCATATGTCCAACTTTTCCACTTGGGAAGTGGTTGCACGAAACCTGTGACAATCTTGACATTTACCAAAACTGTTTAAATAAGCGCTCAAGAATGTGATTACTTATTAACTGCTTGAGTCTTTCTATTAATTTTTTCTATTGAGTCTTTCTATTGAATCTTTTCTATTGTGATGTGATTACTTATCAACTGCTTGAGTCTTTCTATTAATTTTTTCTATTGAGTCTTTCTATTGAATCTTTTCTATTGTGACGGAAAAATCTGTAATTGATTTTATTTCAAAAATTTATTTTTTCCAAATACCTAAGATTTTAATATTCTGAAATATAGTGCAACGATAGCTTAAATCAATTTAAGTATTGCTTTTTACTTTGTTTTCTTAAATGAGTTTAAAAAACACAGATCTAATTTCTGTTTTTATAATAAAAAAGTTTTTATTATACCTACTTAAATATGTAATATATACTTAAATATGTATACTTAGTTTCAAATTATAAATAATTTTATTAATAAATGAGTTTTAAAACTAATTTTTTGTTTATTTTCCCAGTAAAGAAACTGACGTTGTGTACCGTCATTGTGACGTTAAAGATGTTATTTTAATGTCAAAATGACAATAAGCAATGTCAGCTTGTTTGCTATATTAGAAGTACGATTTAGGAACCAGGTGGTACAATTTAACGACCCGGTCTCCAAATCGTACCGAAAGCTACTTTTTTTAAAATTTAATTTAAATAATATAATGTTTATTTTTGCAAAAGTATCGTTTTGTTTTATTGTCAATGAATCAAAGTTTAATATTAGTACAGAAATATTCTGATATCTTTAGTACTTTTGTTTACAATTTTATTTAAACGTTAGGGGGTACGATATAGGCGACATCCCCCTATATAAAATCATATATATAATCTGTATAATCATGTATATAATTTAACTGTTTGTTAAAACTACGTTAACAATTTCATTGAATTTTAGTTCGGTTTGTCACGTCCAGGGGCGCGAGTGCGAATACCCCTCGGACGCGGCGTGGGCCCGTCCGACGACGGCTCGACGTGATTCTCGCCCCGAGCGGCGAGGGCGGTAATCACGGTTACCGGAGTAAAAGGAGGGAGGTCGACGGTCACTAAATGATTACATGGAAAAGCTTGCACTATTGCTAGCGACAGGCGGCTAGAGATAGGGTGAGCGGCAGGGGGCCCTGAAGAGGGCTCTTGCTCTCCGCTCGGAAGGGCGGCCAGGGCTCTGTTTTGAGCGACTGGAGGTCTGGGTTAGGACGCTCTGGAGGCCCTGAGAGGGGCTTCCTAGAACGGAGTTCAGGGAGTGAGATTTTAAGGGGATGCCTCGGCGGCCCTGAGAGGGGCTTCCTAGGCCCGGTTGTAAAGACTGTCGCCCCGAAGGATAGGGAGCCTGGCGCGGTTCTCATGCGCCACGACGCGCGAGGCTTCCTGCTCCAGATTCACAAAATTATAACGACGATCAGACGACACAGACGTTACAGGCGCTCCGAATCGGTTTAATTATGCCCGAGAGGAAGGAGAGTGACAGAAGATAAAAAAAAAAGAAAATGAATGTTAGACGTTTTATTCTATTTTGATTTCAATACATGATTCGACTCGTGAAATTGATGTCGCGTACATGGGGACGTTAAGGTAACTAGTAATAAAATATATAAAATATTGAATAAAATGAATGAAATTCGTGTATTCGAATGGTTCGCACGCGATAGTTTCAGAAAATTAATATTTACACAAACGGAGGGTAATGCGACTGAGACGGAAGTGCCACGTGCAACTCACTTTGCGTCGCGGTGTTGCTCGGCTATCCTTGGATGTGCCTATTATGGAGGATGGCCCTCAGGATTTTTGCGACTAGTACCCCGCTTCTAAGGAGGACTCTCTGAAGGAGTCTATTAGGCAACCTCTCACTCCGACACTCTGACACCGAATTCTAATAATGACACTCTGTTTCTCAAAAGTCTGAAGACCGACTGAAAACGAAAGTAGAAAAGTCTAAAAGTCTAAAAGTCGAAAACTCTAATGATCGCTGACTGACTTTGGTGTGCGCTTTTATATCGCTTTTATTATGAAAAATAATTTTGAGACCCTTACCAATTAATAATTATTTTACAATTCCATATGTAAAGAACATATCAGAAAAATTTATTTCTATAGCAGATAAAATTAATCAGAAAGTTGCGTACAAACCCATGAATAATTTAACAACGGTGATTAAGTTAGGTAAGGATAATTTACACAAGATGGAATTTTCGAACGTTGTTTATAAAATTGAATGTTTAAATTGCGATGCATCATACGTAGGTCAGACAAAAAGGAAAATGGGTACTCGAATCAATGAACATAAATCGGATGTAAAAAAACAAAAAAGATCTTCGTCAGTATTAGCAGAACACCAGATGAATAGTGAACATGATATCGAGATTGGGATAATGTTCAAATCTTAGACAAAGAACCTTATATGTACAAACGACTCACATCAGAAATGATTCATATAAAAAAACAAAAAAATGGTGTAAATAAGCAAACAGACACTGAAAGGTTTCCAGAATCATACTTTCCACTTTTATAAGTCTTCTTTCCATAGAAGCGAAACTTAACGCAATATGTGAGGATCATATCATCTCGTATTTCAGTATTGTCCGTGTCGTCGAGTGTTGATGATGTGTGTTTTGCTTTCTCGACCGTTGTAATATTATTATTAGGACGTGATTTCTTGCTGTGCTACGAATATCTTGATTAAATAATTTAACGGAAGTAATCTTATTAATATTTCTTGTTTTTATAATTGACATTTTGCTTTAATTTAATTTTATTATTGTTAACTAAAATCATTAAGTTTTATTTTAATTTATTACGTTGACTAGAATCAGGAAGTTTTTTGGTTCAATTATTGACATCCGAGATTGGTGGTTCAGCGATGCACGTACTGATGATATTAAAGAAGTTTAAAGGTATAATATCATATCATAGTTATATAACACATTGTTAACGTTGACTGAGTTTGTTTTTTATTTTTATAAATTTTTTTTCTTCGTTGTTATTAGAGAGGAAGCGGTTATTTCAGTCACGAGGAAATTTTCAATGTAGATCAAACCATAGTACATGTAGCGCGGACATTATAATCATGACATGATTTGACGATCGAATTTGTTATAGGATTAATTGTTAGAATGTAAAATCTTACGTAAGGAAATGTAAATAATTGTAATAGCGAACAAGGCGAATATATGTTGTGAGATAGGTTAGATTATGTATGGAAGTATTGTTGTAAGCTTGTTTTATGCATTATCAGTTGAATATTGAGAATGGTCTGATGACAGACCGAAACGTTTATTTATCAGCAATTATTTATCAGTAAGATGAGTAAAATATAAATAATTTTTTAATAAAAATACGCTATTTCAATCCTGCGCACGTGAAAAAAGCCATATAATACCAAATTTTATCTTTTAAATCGATCCACGGTTTATTATTTATTAATTCATCATATTATATTGATGATATCATCATCAGAACATGTGGCATGTAAAATGATTTTGGGCGCGAAAAGAAAAAGAGAGATAGGAGAAGACGGCAACCCATCGAGAGAAAGATGATAGGTATATGAGATAGCGCGAGGTCCGCGGTTACGGCCCGCGACGCATTTCGTGGTGGTGGGCGCGGGGTCCGCGGCGGCGACGGCGGC
>NW_017299618.1:147672-148429 GCF_001594075.2 Trachymyrmex cornetzi
GGGCAGTGAGAGGGGAATGCTTTAATACAAAAGAAATATGGAGTATAGCCAACATTTGAACATTAAAATTTGAAGAAATAAATAGCTAAAATTTAAAGAAATATGGATTATAATGCAATTAAAATGCAAAAAATATAAGTGTTTGTAACGTCCGCCGAAATTTGCGCGCAGGCGAACGTCACGTTCAACGACGCCAGACGCGTTGCCACGGCAACGCGAACTGTCACGACAGCCGCGAAACTCTCGCGAACCGTGATCACGCGCTTAGCGCGTGATCGAACAGCTGTTACAAAGTCGTACTGCGCTTGCGCGACCCAATATAATTAATCGCGTGAAAATCCAATTAAACCAATAGCGAGACGAATTAACACCCCATGATATTAAATGATAAACCATAGGGAACTAAGAGGCTCTCTGGTATCCTCGATCTATCGCAGTATTCCAAATAAATCAATAAATTCACTTCATTTAAATTCAATAATTGCAATTGCAAATTTAACTGCGCCGATTCATGAAGCGGCTAATACTGCGCTTACGTTCGAGAATACGTAGCTGAATTGCATCCGCAAGTGCACCAAAAGCTTCCAACAAAACCTGCGGAAGTCCGTTAGAAGATTCGCTATACAAGTAACGCACGAACGCTCTGTATCCAAAACTCTATTCATAAAATAGGGAAACATCATTCGACGGAATGTAACGCGAATAAACGCGCACAGCGACTGCACACTATGCAGCACAGGGGCGGAGCGACTAAGAG
>NW_017299618.1:148470-149361 GCF_001594075.2 Trachymyrmex cornetzi
GACGGTAAAATCTAATGAAATATCATTAGATCGAAAGTTCTAGAACAATTCAAAAGATTCCGGTAACTGTTGACAGGTCAACCCCCTTTCCCGCTCAGCTCCACCACTTCTAACGATATAGAAGCGCACACCAAAGACAGAGTCTGGCTTTTCGTCTTCAGTCTGTCAATCTGTCAGCTGTCTGTCATCTGTCAGTCTTCAGTCTTCTGTCTTCAGACTTTCTTCCGTGGTCTGTCTTCAGTCTTTTTGAGAATCAGAGTGTCAGAATTAGAGAGAGAGTCAGTGTCAGAGTGTCAGAGTAAGAGCTAGCCTACTAGTCTCCTTCAGAGAGTTCTTCTTGGAAGCGGGGTGCTCATTCGCAAAAATCCCGAGGGCCATCCTCCATAGCAGGCACGTTCAAGGATAGCCGAGCAACACCGCGACGCAAAGTAAGTTGCACGTGGCACTTTTGTCTCAGTCGCACTACCCTCAGTTTTGTGTAAATATTAATTTTCGGAAACGATCGCGTGCGAAGAATTCGAATACATGAATCTCATCAATTTTATTCAATATTTTATATTTTCCATTACTAGTTACCTCAACGTCTCCATGTACGCGATATCAATTTCACGAGTCGAACCATCTCTTGAAATCAAAATAGAATAAAATGTCTAAAATTCATTTTCTTTTTTTTATCTTCTTTCACTCTCCTTCCTCTCGGGCATAATTAAAATAAAGCGATTCTGAGCGCCTGTAACGTCTGTGTCGTCAGAGTATTGGTGTAACCGCGTGAATCTGGAGCAGGAAGCCTCGCGCGTCGTGGAGCATGAGAACCGCGCCAGGCTCCCTATCCTCCGGGGCGACAGTGACCTTACAACCGAGCCTAGGAAGCCCCTCTCAGGCCGCCGAGGC
>NW_017299618.1:149514-153869 GCF_001594075.2 Trachymyrmex cornetzi
CTAGCCGCCTGTCGCTAACAATAGTGCAAGTCCTGTCGTAAAGTGCATACGATTCTGTTCCGCTCCACCCCGGATATAATGAAAAGTATAAATAAACGAACGTCTTGAACTCTGCGAATTAGCGTTTCCATGTAATCATTTTGTGACCGTCGACCTCCCTCCTTTTACTCCGGTAACCGTGATTACCGCCCTTGCCGCTCGGGGCGAGAATCACGCCGAGCCGTCGTTGGACGGGCCCACGCCGCGTCCGAGGGGTATTCGCACTCGCGTCCTGGACGTGACAGATAACAAATCTCGATATCCTGATAAAATCAACGTCTGGGCAGGAATAATTGGAGATTATTTAATAGATCCATTTTTCCTCGATAGAAACCTCAATTCTGAGATATGCGAAGCAATACTAATTAAGCAAATCATTCCAACTATTTGAAATCTCTATCCATTCGTACGATTTCAATCGCAAATGGTTTCAGCAAGATGAAGCTATAGCGCATTTTAGATTAAGGGTACGAAGGTTACTGAATGAAACTTTTCCGAACAGATAGACTGGGAGGCGTGGAAAAATTGAGTGGCCTCCAAGGTCGCCCGATCTGACACCACTAAATTTGTTTTATGAGGATTGTTAAAAGAACATATTTATAAAACAAAACCTGCGAGTGTGGCAGAATTGAAGCAGAGAATAACTGACGAAAGTTTAATAATTGTTAATATGTTGAGAAATATCAGAAATTTTTTCAAAGGCTAACACACTGTCAAACGGTGGAAGGAAGGCACTTTAAACATCTAATATAATCATTATCGACTCTAGCACATAATGCATATCATAGAGATGAAATCTATGATTTTTTAGTCACTACACGGGCAGTCTTTCATGCTACCTGTTTCAGTAAAATGTTGAATCATTCCTATAATTGTTGATTTTGAAATTAACGCGCGCGTGCACGCACACACATGCACACACACGTGAGAGGTAAGGGGATTCACGTAAATTAAACACCCCAAAAGGATGAAAGCCTCGCCACGTTCGTCCTGGGTAATGTTAAGCATGTGGAAATGCTAGTGGTGCCGTAACTTTCAAGCCTCGTAACTCTAAAAGTACTTCATGAAAAATAACTTTATTGTAGTGTTTTGAAAAGCTCTTGACACCAGCTATTAGATTCTGGAGTCAAAAATAGGGTGTGCCATTTAAAAAAATTGATGTGACCTTTACCTGAACTTGGCGACGCCACCCAAGGTCAGGTCAGTGAATAGATCATTTAAAACCCTACAATTTTTGTAAGAAACATTTCTTTCGGAAATGTTTAGTTTTCGAAGTATTGTACCGGTTCGGGACTTTTTACTCACCCTGTAGAAGTCTGTGTGTCGACTCTCTTAAAACCTTCAAAATTATAAAAAATTATCGATAGTAACTAAAACTATCGATAGTATTCGATAGTATAATATTCGATAACTGTCGATAGACCATCGATAGTTCTCGACCTTTAGTGACGTAGTCATTACCGTACACCCTGTACATAATAGAGCAATTAATAACCTACTGTTATACAATTGTACAGGGTGTTAAAAAAAATAGGACCTTCCTATAATCGGGTGGCACCCAGTTGGACACGGCTCAATTGGACACGAGCCACTCACAGCGCTTGAGACTACAAAGCTCCTAAGTACCGGTCGCTGTGATTGGTGGTGTCCAATCGAGCAATGATCAATCGGGATCACCCCCTATAATCTACAAAAGTGCGCACTTTCAGGGAAAATGATCCGAATAAAAGTTGTAGAGATCATGAAGGACTACCTTTTGAAGATGACCTTGAACTTGACCTTGAATAATTGTTTGAAGGTGACATAAAGATTCACTTTTAATTTTTTAAATGAAACCCTCATTTTCATTACAAATTCTCGTAGTTAATCTCGAGAGCTTTTCAAAATAATGTAATAAAATATTTTTCCACGAAGTACATGTCAAGTTATAAGGCTTAAAAGTTACAGTATTTAGCATTACGCAACGTGTCTGACCGACGATTGAAACATCTTAAATGTTATTCAGGATCATGTCCTATATCATTTGTCTAGATCATATCCATTGGAGGTTTTATATTTTATTTTCACTTTTTTATTTGCTCTAAAAATTCATTTCTACATAAAAATGAAAATAAGAGGAACAACCTCCAATGACTTTAATCTCAACAAATATTATTCAGGACATAATTCTGAAAATATTCGAAAGGTTTTTAGCCATCGGTCGGACACCTTGCGTAATGCTAATGCCGACGGTACTATAACATTCAAGCCTTATAACTCAAAATGTACTTCATGGAAAAATATTTTATTATCATATTTTGAAAAGCTCTCGAGGTTAGCTACAATATTTAATGAAAAATGGGGGATTCCATTTAAAAAATTAAAAGTGACCTTTATGTGACCTTCAAACCATTATTCAAGGTTAAGTTCAAGATCATCAAAAGATATATCTTCATGATTTCTGCAACTTTTATTAGGGTCATTTTCCTTGAAAGTGCTTTTGGAGATCCTAGGAAAATACCATTCTTTTCGAACACCCTGTATATCTAAATATACATGACGGATAAAAGTAAGTTCATATTATCCTTCCAGTTTTCAATAATTAGAGTCCGGATTAAAGATCGCATTAACCGTATTTAGTTCTCCCCACTATATTTCATCCCTCACCGCCGTCGCTCGTCACGGCTTCGGACGAGTGGTAGTGGGGAGAATCATGAAGAATACGCTACAGTCACTGAAATCGGTACGTCGATCGGCGGATAGTCCGGGCTTTATTAATAATAATCTTTTACGAACACTTTACCTCCAGTTCGTTTTTCTTTATAATAATTTCTTCCTGAAGTTGTCGCACCTCCATTTCAAATTTCTCTCGAACACCTTTTTCTCGCGAGATTTCATTCAATTGCATGCTAATGATTTCCTGCATCTCTGTCATTTGTTGATTGACCTCGTTACTTTTTTGCTCAAGCTCCTCTGCGTAACAGGACATATTTTTCATGCGTTGTCGCATAATCTCCATCTCGCCAATGAGTATCTCCCTTTCTTTCAAAAGATTCTCCTTTTTCTTGCTAATGGTGATGCTAAAATTAATAGTTTGGTGAAACTTTAAGTGGGAAAATGCCTTTTGGAAAGATCGAAATGTCAATCAGAAAACAATTCTTTAAAAGTTTTTTAATAGTTCTTCTAAATATTGTAATGTCTAAGAAATGAGGTAAAATATACGACAAAATAATCTTTTTTATAAATTGGTAAAAGAGGCGCGAAGTATACACATTTGTATATGTGCTATATTGAAAAAGAAATGATTTTCTTGTTTCAAATCTGTCCAAATTTATTTTTCGAACTATCAAAATAATAATAATTTTTTTCAAAGATATGTGAAATCTTTAAATTGTGCCAATTATAATCAGAGAATACATTTCGTTGAAACATTAATATAATACTTTTGAATGATAAAGCACAGGTAGTAGTATAATTACTTTTAAACAATAAAACTTCTACTTATAATTTTTCTTAAAAAATAATACTCATGTTTTAAGTTGAATGAAATCTTCTAATTTAACCTAAATAATATATATCTTCTTTATTTTTAAAAAATGCACGAAAATAAGGATTTAGTTGAAATAAATAATTTTTAATGTAAAAAGACTTGGCGCCGCTGTTGTGTTAGATTAAGCCAGGTTTGCCAGCGGCGCCAAATATTTTTATATTAAAAATTTTTTTTTCTATCAAATACCCTTAATTTTACGCACTTTTTATAGGCAAAAATATAGAATACATAACATTTAGGTTATAAGCCAGAAGATTTAATTCATCTTAAAAAATGATTACTATTTTTTAAGATTCAAAAATACGACTTGAGTTTTATTGTTTAAAAATAGTTATACTACATTGCTGTTTCAACGAAATGTATTATCTATTAAAAATTGGCGCAATTTAAAGATTTCACACATTTTGTGAAAAAAATATTCTTACTTCGATAATACGGAAAATAGGGCTGGAATTGGTTTGGAAGGGAAAATCATTTTTTTTTAAATATAAACAGAACAGGCTAATGAGAGTTTTTTGCTGTAAGTCGTGCAAGCAAATTATTTATTAAATACGAAAAAAATCAGACGTTTCGGCTTACATTCGAGCCATCCTCAGTGTACCTGATCCATATACAATCAAAATTGTTAGCTGGTTTGATAGGAGAGTGCCCAATCATTCCGCTTCATTTACAAAGACACCAGGTTAACATATCCGGCGACCAAATAAATTGAAGATGAATTTTATATAAACAATCCAACCATTATTAAGGTATTAAGGAAGAATGTAAAATAAATGAAAACTTGAGA
>NW_017299618.1:154088-163993 GCF_001594075.2 Trachymyrmex cornetzi
AAACCGTGAACATAATCAATTAAAAATTAAATTAATTTCGCTGTATATCCGCATCATTTTTTTTCTTCAAGAGCACATATACAAGCGTGTAGATTTCGCACCTTTTTTACTTTTTAGTAAATAAGGTGATTTTGTCTTGATATCATGCATTTTGTATTGTTGACCGTAAAGCAGTGCTAAGTTTCTCTACCGTAAAAAGTTTTTATTTGAAATAAATTATTACACTTTATACTTTTACTTTTTTAATTCTTTGGAATTAAATTTTAATTAATTAGTTGGAATAATAAAATATAGATCACTTTGATTGAAATACCTTTACATGAGAATAAAAAGCTTTAATATATATCACTTAAGCCTTATTTTTAAGAAATAAAAGTTTGTAGTACGTTTGGAATATAATTTTTTGCACTTTGGTTTTATTTTTTAAAGAAAGTAGTACGACAAGAATGTTTGAAGAAAATGTACATATGCTTGTACTTAATGCAATTTAGAGATTTCATACATTTTTTGAAAAAATTGTATATTTGAATTAAATAAAATAATATAATTTTCTGATATCATTATTTTATAAATAATGTTACGTCCAGTGGATTACACGATTTCTTCATTTAGCAAACATTCCATAAAATAATCAATAAAGTAAAGCGAGAACAAATTCAATCGGTAACACGAATCTGAAGAACGTATCATCAAAAATTTTCATAGCGGATATAGAATAAGTAAAAACCATACTTATTCGAGTGATTCGTGGCAATAAAATTTATGTAGCATGAGCGCATTTACAATCAGGCATTGAGATGAAAAGACGCCACAATTTCCCTTCAGGCGTCGTGGAAAAATAAATCATTAAATAATCATGATCAAACCGCGTCATTGCTGTCACCGAGGTGCTAAGCCGAGACCGGGAATCGATTCCCGCGATAATAAGAATTCCTAAAGAAAAACCCTCTTTAAAAAATATATATACAGGGTGTCCCATTTTAAATAACGGATAGGAATATCTCGGATGGTAAACATTTTGGAGAAAATTTGTTTATACAAAAGTTGTAGGGTACAGACAAGGCTAACTTATGATTGATCTTGATCTTGACGATGACCTTCAAGGTCATTTCAATATCAAGTCAATTGTTTCAAATGGAACCCCTTATTTTTTAACCCGGAAGTGGAAAGAGCGGAAGATTTCACGTCCGAATATGACCTTGACATTGACCTTGACCTCGATCTTCAAGATTATTTTAAGGTCAAGTCGATTTTTTTTTAACGGAACCCCTTTTTTTTACCCCGGAAGTGGAAAGCGCGGAAGATTTTACGTACAAATTTTAAACGATTTCGGTAATTTAATATAAATTATGCTTATTAATGATCAACTGAGTAAGATTCTCTGAAGAAGATCGAAAAAGATCGAAAAAAATGGGAGTTAAGTATTTTTGAATGATAAAATGAAGTGAATCATCAGCAACGTTGGAGTTTGATCGTATGGTGCGGTATTGTCAATGGAAACTTGATTGGACCTTATTTCTTCGACGAAAATGTAAATAGTCACAACTATTTACAATTTTTAATAAATGATTTACCGAAATTGCTCGAAAATGTTGATCTACACACGAGAGTCCGCATGTGGTTTCAGCAAGATGGTGCACCTCCTCATTATGCCAGGATAGTTCGTGACTATTTAAATATCAGATTCACGAATCAATGGATAGGACGTGGTGGATTTGTAGAGTGGAGTCCGATATCTTCAGATTTGTCTAATTTGGACTTCTTTTTGTGGGGCTATCTGAAAAATATTGTCTACGCTGAAGCACCCACCACAAGACAAAATATGATGGAACGCATAACAAGCGCACGTCGCAACATTCCAAGAAATGTTCTTCTTGCAACCATTAGAAGTTTTCAAAATCGCATTCAGTTATGCCTTGATAATAACGGTCAATTATTTGAACATTTAGTTAGATAAATTTGCTTATGGAGTGGACTTTAACATGAGGTCAGACATTAAATCTTGAGGTTGATAACTAGATGATACTCGACCTTGCCTTAACTGGCTGGGTAACTCCTCTATCTTGCCTTAACTGGCTGGGTGCCCCCATGTGTCTACCTTCTCGTGGTGGGGGTGTTGTGGCTTACGATCCGCTCGGGCTATATTAGCTCAGGTACAACCATGCTAAATGCATCTGGGTGATTCCTTTATCTTGCCTTAACTGGCTGGGTGATTCCTTTATCTTGCCTTAATTGGCTGGGTGAATCCTCTATCTTGCCTTAACTGGCTGGGTGCCCCCATGTGTCCACCTTCTCGTGGTGGGGGGGTTGTGGCTTACGATCCGCTCGGGCTATATCAGCTCAGGTTCAACCATGCTAAATGCTGGCCGACAGGGAGGTCCAAATTAATGGACACAAACCGAAAAGAACTATAGAACCTCACCATAGAGCGGTGAAGGAGCACTTGAAGGTAGCGGTGAAGATCAAGGTCAAGGTCATATTCGGACGTAAAATCTTCCGCTCTTTCCACTTCAGGGTTAAAAAATAATGGGTTCCATTTGAAAAAATTGACTTGATATTGAAATGACCTTGAAGGTCATCGTCAAGGTCAAGGTCAAGGTCACCATAAGTTAGCCTTGTCTGTACCCTACAACTTTTGTACAAACAAATTTCCTCCAAACTGCTTACCATCCGAGATATTCCTATCCGTTATTTAAAATGGGACACCCTGTATATACGCCAAGTGCATGAACAAAAAAATATCGATTATTATATTCCAGTAGGAATAGAGAGTCTAACTCAAGTGAGCGTGGGGCACCCAGTTGGACACGGCTCAATTGGACACTAGCCACTCACAGCGCTTGAGACTACAAAGCTCCTAAGCACCGGTCGCTGTGATTAATGGTGTCCAATCGAGCCGTGATCAATCGGGATCACCTTCTTTGTATCAGGGCGCGATAAAAAGTGGCACCGCTACCATTGCGCTAGTAATGCCGACTCTCGAACCGATGCATCGAGAACCGGTTCTTTTTGTTCTTGAAAAATCGATTTTAATTCGATTGTTTTATTTCTCGATTCTTTCGGAATCGATCCAATTTTTCAGAGAATCGTATCGACGATTCTCAATTTTTACTAATCATTAATTTTGAAAAGAAGGAAGCACGAAGCTATTGTATGCTGCCAATCACGGCACCTAGAGCTTTGCTACTGCTCTAGCGCAATGGATCAATTACAATAAGACTGATTCAATATGTGATTGGTCGGGGTGATCCCGATTGATCACGGCTCGATTGGACATCACCAATCACAGCGACCGGTGCTTAGGAGCTTTGTAGTCTCAAGCGCTGTGAGTAGCTCGTGTCCAATTGAGCCGTGTCCAACTGGATGCCACCCGATTGGTATATTATTGGTCGGCAGTCAGAGTTGGCAGTCGGTAATTTGCAGAGTCGGTAATCTGATGCGTACTTAAGTAACATCATTAGGCGCATTCAGTACTACAACCGCTCACTAAGCGCTCGGTGAGCTCTTGCATCCGATTGACATATTCCGTTAAATCTAAAAATATAGAGGGCCACTTTCACCATCGTCAGTTCACTTAACCTAGTAACTGTAATAAAATAGAAAGAGATAGAACTATTTCTATCTCTTTCTACTTCGTTACAGTTACTAGGCTGGTTAACTTATTGAGCTTGGTGAAAGTGGCCCTAAGACTAGCATGACAGAGAACAAAACGGTTATGTTTGTAGTGTCGAGAATAAAATAGCAGAGGAAAACGTAAGTCATAAAAAGTTATTAGCTGTATTCCGTTATTCACTGCAAATACTGAAAATCTATATAGTTTACATTATGTATATTATAGATTTTCAATATTCGCAGTAAATTACGGAATGCTATTGTGTGTGAATGTAATTATATATATGTCGCATATATCCAGTACAAGTTTAAATCATTTTAAATATTAAATTTTTAGAAGTTCTTGATATTATCTTTATATTATCTTTGTAAACTGTAGGTCCAGAGAAAGTAAAAAGCATCAACTGACAATGTCAACAGGCACTATTTCAAAAAATATTGCCAATAAAGTGGCATCTAAATCTGATAAAGACTTGATTAAACAGTATTTCATTTTCCATGATGCAATATCAAAGCGTTGCACGTTGTGCAATAATATTTACAAACATCACAACAATACGACAAACTTAAAAAACCACCTGAAGCGAAAGCATAAAGCTGTAATAACTCAACAAAAAGATATTACATCTGAAAATAATCATGTCATCGATAATCCTGATTCTGAATCTTCGTCATGCAGTCTGCAGATTGTCGAAAGTGATACAAGTAATATGAAAACACAGACTTTAACACAAAAGCAAGTTCCGATTAAAAAGGCTTTTTTGAGGATAAGTGAATATAATGGTAAATTGTTTAATGTTGTATTTTTGTAATAAACAA
Organism: Trachymyrmex cornetzi; assembly: GCF_001594075.2. Lineage (NCBI taxonomy): Eukaryota > Metazoa > Arthropoda > Insecta > Hymenoptera > Formicidae > Trachymyrmex > Trachymyrmex cornetzi. The sequence goes on from NW_017299618.1 coordinate 158,520, forward strand.
ATTTCTAATTAAAGAATAAAAACTTTTTCTCTTTATATCAGAATAAACATTGTAATTACTAAAATATATATGAATTTAATGTCTACAGTTAATTTTACTGATTCTTGTTTGTTACTAATGTCAAAAAGAAAAGCAATTTGAGTGGCCAACATTGAGATAGTAGTCAACATTGAGATAGTAGTCAACAATGAGAGTAGGAATCTTATATTATCATACTATTTTATATTAAAAATGAACACAAGATTAAAGTATGCTAGATTTAATATTAATCTCTTTTTAATAGAAACAAGTTTTCGAGTGACTAACTTTTTTTACAACAATTTTTTCTAATAGAAAGTTTAAATTCATTATTTTTAAATTTCTTTCTTTTCATACTATTTTTGGCAAATTAAATGGTAAATAACTCTCAGTATTGATGTATAACTAAATTCGATACTGTACTTAATACATTTTAATTAGATCTGATAAATTTAAATCAAATTAAAACATTTTAATTCAGTTTAATGTAATAAACCGAAAACCAAATCCGTGTTACAGATGGTGGTAGTAAATCAGGACAAATCACAAACGCCATCACAATTCACATTTACGATTTCCAAAGACTTACAGCCAATATCCATCGTAGAGAATGAAGGTTTTCAACGATTATTCAAAGTTGTTGCGCCGTTATACACTGCTCCAAGTAGGATGACGATTACAAGTCGCATTGATGAGAAATTTGTCGCGCTAAGTTCGATTGTGAGAAACAAATTGACAGGGATTGATAACATTGTGCTGACGTCGGATATTTGGACGGACAAGTACAATAGCAAAAGCTATATGTGCCTTACTATACATTTTATCGACAATATAGAAATTGAATCTATTAATCTTGGAATTCGTCTTCTAGAAGAAGCTCACAATGCCATTTATTTATCGGAAATTATAAAATCATTTTGTCATGATTGGAACATCGATCTGAGTAAAGTAATGGTTATGATTACAGATAGTGCTGCTAATATATCGAAAGCTGCACGCGATACATTTGGACAACATTTGTCATGCTTTGCACATTAGCTCAATCTAGTAGTCGGGGATGCAATTAAATTAACTCCTGAATTTAAAAATATTGTGGCAAAAGTAAAAGAAATTGTAGCTTTTCTTAAACGACCGATAAAAGCAGCCGATGTGTTAAGAGCGCTTCAGATGAAAACGAATCCCAACGATGACCATCTTAAAGTGATTCAAGAGTCTGAAACTCGGTGGAACTAAATGTTTTATATGTTGGAAAGATTTTGCAAACTATCCGAATATATTAGTACTGTCCTGTTCAAATATTCAGACTTGCAAATGTTATCTCACTGCGATATAATATGTATATATATCACACACACACACACACACAAAGAATCACTTAAAATTCTCTCCCCCATAGAATCCGTAACTGTAGAAATGTCAGGTGAAAAGTATGTTACCGGAAGTAAAGTTATTCCGATTGTTCATTGTTTAAACAATATAATAAGTCGTTTAGATCCATGTAATGCAATTGCAGAAAAATTGGAAAATAACATTCTAGATCAGATAAATATGCGATTGTATGAGAGAGAGAATTCCAATCAAACATCCATACACGGAGAGAATTTTCTTTTAAAGTTTACCCTGAAAATATTGTGATTGTGGTACAATACAATATTTTAAAGATTTTTACCATGCACTTCAGTAAAATTGATTAAACTTATTTTATACTTTATTGTAGTTTTATTAATGAATGAGAGAGATTTATATTAAAATTCTTCGAAATACAATGTTGTCCCACGATTGATGTGGAATTTTCATGATAAATTAGCGTATAATAACAATGCTAAAAACTATGGAGATGATTCAGCGGGTATTCCCATTGAACTTCGACAGTTTTTAAACACTCCCGTGTCACTTCGAGAAACGGACCCTCTACAAGAATGGGAAAAATTAAAGTACGTATACCCAAGTCTGTTTAAAATTGCAAGGAAATTCCTATTAATTTTAGGAACATCGGTCTCATTTGAAAGATTGTACAGCACCGCGGGAAACATTATTTCTGAAAAGCGTAGTAGGTTATCTAGCAATCGAGTCTCAACGCTAATTTTTCTCAATTCTTTAAAGAATAAATATTGGAAACTGTGATGTAGGATAAATAAGGTTTAAACAAACTTTAATAATTAAGGATTCAAAACATTATTTTATTTTAAGTTAATTATTCTCAAGGAATAATTTAAATGTGAGGCAATTTAAATGTGATCACCGCGCTTATAAAGAACACAATAAAATTTTTATTGACTGTGATTCAAGTCAGGGACATATAAAAACTTAAGACAGTAAGATGTAGCAGTAAGCAGATCGACCAATCACGATAGAGTTACTTTATATTTTCTGTTGTGATTAGATACGATTACTGCTACGTCTTACTGCCTTATGCGTCGTCTACAATGGGCAGTAGCAGTAGTGGATTAAAGAGTAGGTATAAAAATCAACAAATCGTAATCGAATGTGAGGGAAATAATTACCTATCATTGGTCGATTTCTACGCCTACTCTTTAATCCACTACTGTTACTGCCCATTGTAGACGACGGGGTGATCCCGATTGATCACGGCTCGATTGGACACCATTAATCACAGCGACCGGTGCTTAGGAGCTTTGTAGTCTCAAGCGCTGTGAGTGGCTCGTGTCAAATTGAGCCGTGTCCAAATGGGAGCCATAGACGACGCATTATGTTTTTATAAGTGCCATGGGCTTTAGACTTAAGTCCACTATTATTTATAAAATAAATATTATTATTTTAATAATTCATTTAAACCTAATTTGTAAGGAGACACGAAAAAAAATTTTTTGAAAAAGTCAAAACTTTTTTTTTTATTAGTTGCTGGGAAAAGAATCGAAAAAATCGATTATTCGAAAACGATTCTTTTTTATCCGATTAATGGACTGTAAGAATCAAACTCAAAAGAATGGATCGATTCTGAAAATCGATCTTTTTTTAAAGAATCGGCATCACTACATTGCGCGATTGCCGCGCAACCAACGCAAACTTCATGACCCCCCATAGACATGAAATTATTTTTTTCGCGATCTGTTTTTATTTCTACTCGCTTCATGCTTAGCACATATAAGGTTAGAGATTCCTAAAATTCCTCTAGTGAAATTAGATTCCTGTAGTGATTAGAAAATTATATTGTTAGATTATTATTTGTGTTATGTGTACAATTTAACGTGTAAGTGGTTTTTGTTTTGTAGTTGGATTTATTTTGAATGTATATTAGTTTGATGGTTACGTTGTTAGACGATTTTTCTCTCCCTCTTTCTAGATAATAGTGTGCATTCTTGCAAAGGTATTTACAGTTACACTTTATCTTTTTTTCATTATTGCTGTTTTTTCTTTATTTAATATCTTTCTTTAATTGTTTCTTTTGTATTTTTGTATTCTTCAGTATGAAATGCGTAAATTCTGGGAACGCAAAAAGATATAAATTTTCTCATGATTGGCTAGAAAGCGAGAAATGTAAATCTTGGATTAAAAAAGTTCCTAATGATGATAGTTCATATTTTTGTATCCCTTGTAATAAAACGTTTTCTTGCTCCCATCAGGAGTTTTTAAGCTGAATCGAAAGCTTATCGAACTAACTGTATAATTGCTCTGATGAAGTAAATATCATTGAAAAGGAATCTCATGAAAGGAAAGTTTGCCATTCATGACTTGAAAATGAACAATTCAAACCATGGCTGCAAACAATCCCGAAAGATCTTTTCAATTGTTTTTGCTCACTCTACAATCTAAAGTTTCGATGTGGTTTCAACAAGCTTATGCGGCGTTCTGACAATAAGAAACATGTTTCGGAGTGTCAGAAAAGGGGCTTTAGCGTAGAATTGAATACGCATGACGAAGAACCTGTGCCTTCTGAAAATCGGAAAAAAATCGCGGAAATAAAATTTGCAGCATTAATTGCCGAGAAAAACATTCCATTTGAAACAGCAGAATCAATCTTAAGTTTTTTCCAAGACCTCGGAGAAGATCCGGAAGGCTTGAAAAGTATGAGGATGAATCGGAATAAGGCACCGAAAGTAATAAAGAATGTCTTATGTGTTCGCGAACAGGAGCGGTTGGTCGAAAAATTACAAAATAATAAATTTTCTATTTTTGTTGACGAAACATCCGATTTAACTAATGATAAATGGATGACGTTTCTTTTTCGATACGTCGATCCTCAGACTTTGAATGTTCGAAAGGAATTATTAGAATTAATTCATTTGGACGCGAGTGATTGTAGTGACGAAAATTATTTACAAATTTTAGAGAAATGTGGGAAAAAAAAATACAAATTCCGTTTTCAAACATTACCACTCTTTCCTGTGATAACGCTTCTGTTATGACAGGAAAATACGAATCATTTAAAATTAAATTACAAAAACATTGCAAAAGTTTGATAACGATGCCATGTCCTTGTCACGCAACTGCATTAGTAGCAAATGCAGCTTGCAGCGCAATTCCTGAAGCATGCGAGGAGTTTTTGCGAAAAGTGGCATTGTTTATCTCTAGCAGTCCCAAGCACGCGTGTATTTTTGAGCAATTCCATAAATCATTTTGTTTTGTTGGGACTTGTGTAGGAAAATTTTAAAACTGTCTGAAACGCGATGGCTTTCACGTCATGCATGCGTGGCTAGACTGAACGAAAATCGGGATGTGGTATTAAAATTTTTGCAAGAAGAGCAGTTGAGCGAGAAATCAAATTCTGGGGCTGCTTTACTATCTCTGATGCAAAATTCAGAAATACAAGCATATCTCTTGTTTCTTGAGTATATTCTGGATGCATTTAACAAGTTTAATGCGTCTTTTCAAACTGAAGAAACAAAAGGTCATTTACTTCAGTCAGTAGAAAAATCTTTTGAAAACCGTTCTTAAAAATGTTAAAAATGTAAAAGCACCATTATTGAATTTTGTTTCGATGGATACAATTAATACTTTGCTTGCGTGTAATCGTCTATCTCCTGATCAAGTCATGGTTTGAGAAGCTTGCCAAGATCTTCTTAATCGATTGAAGCAGGAAGGTCAGAGTGAGATTGTCAAATCGGTTTACGACAATTGTTTGGCATTCTATGACATCACTGCGAAAGAAATTTGTAACCAACTTTTTGTCAAGGACGAATTTCTGAGTAAATTGAGGATCTTTGAACCTAAATTTGTTTTTAGCAAGAAGACGAAAAAAACAGCCCGAACAACTCCGTTCAGGATGTCCTTTTTATTGCCCAACGATTCGACGGATTTGTTGAGAAGATATTAAAAGAAAAATGGGAATTTCTAAAAAAAGATTTCACATCAGAGCAAAAAGCGACAATAATTAATTTACATTTTGACGAATCATGGAAAACAATAATGGCAACTAAAAAGGCAGATGGAAAATTTAGATATCCAGTTTTAACTATATTAATTAATGCAATTCGTTCTCTTCCAAATTCTAATGC
>NW_017299618.1:164213-168194 GCF_001594075.2 Trachymyrmex cornetzi
CTGATGAACATCCCTCTACGTCCTCGGATTTGTAACTAAATCTCTCAGTAGCCAAATTAATTGATTTCATTTTTTTATTAATTTATAAATTATTATCTACGGCATAGAGTTAAAAAAATTATTTTAACTTTAGAGAGGCTTAGTTACAGCTTTTGCTGCTTGGTGATGGTTAATATTGCTTTTTTTAACACCATGTACATATTTCTTGGGTACCTTTTTTTCCTTTTTATAAATAGTTTTTTTTTGTTTGGTTTAGTTTTCTTTGGTTGTAAGCTTTTATAACACGATTTTTCATGCAATGGATCCGTAAAATATTTCACGTTGGTCTCTTATTCTCTGCTAAACTTAATGTACGTGTTTGGATTGCGTTCCGATATTCATTGTGAGTACTTCAAATCTATACTACACATTACGTGTGCGATAAATTTTCAGTACTGACAATTAATATCGGAACGCAATCTTGGTGTGTATAAATGTTAATAAAATCTTACAATTAGACTATTATGGAATCGTAACGTGATAATTCTTTATAAACAAACATGGAGAATATGTATTCAGGAATTTTTCAAGATTTGTCCATACGACGCTGTTTCACGCCATTCAGTCTCAGTTCAGTACTCTAATGTAACTCCACGCAATCCAGCACTCACGTTTCGACACAGAACGTATTCTTCCCAAAAGTTTCTCAAAAATTACATGCGACTTCTCAGAAAAAATACGTAAATATAAAAATTAATATTTTTTTCATTATATAATATTCCATCATCTTCTAACTGAAAGCCATATCTCGCAATGTAGTACGAATGTCACCACTCGTTTGGATTTCATATTTGTTATGCTTAGTTTAAGTTGGAACGAAGGTTCAAACCCAGCGAGAAATGACCGACAATTAGATATGTAATTGATATTAAATTGACTTCGTCATGTCAATTTGATACCAATTCAATTAGTCATTTCTTTCTGGGCACTTTTTATATCAGCATTGTAAGTATCAAGTAATTCAAGGCGTCATTTCGCCGAGCGATACGCACCACCACGATAACAATGGTGCTGTAAGTAAAACCGTCATGTAGTCAATCGTACAAAATGTCGTCATTCCTCGAACTGGCAGCCGCAGGTTCAAACTTAGAAAATCGTCGTCCAAAAAATGCAAGAGCCGATAGTGTCAACGGTGCAAAACGCTCAAACAAAGCAGTCGCCAGTCGGTCGTCACCAATGTCAATTCGCCGATCGTCAAGACGGTCGATCAGTCGAAACAAACGGCTCCCACAATTTTCAAGTCTTCCGTCAAAGAATCTCAGGCCTCGTATAAAGCGTAAGAAAATCTGTTGATCACCGTCACTACGTTGAACGTAAACGTCATGTAAATATGATATCGCTACATTAGTCTCGCTAGAATCAGAGAAGGCAAAAACGGACCTTCAGCCTATCCTGGTTGCTCCTCAGGAAGAACAAGATAAAGTTGAGAAATCCCCAACTGAAGACGTGAAAAAATTGGACGAAAAGCAGCCACGCAGACCCAAGTTATGGTTTTGCCGACAGGAAGCAGCGATGTCACACAAATCTACGTATTGGTGAAGATAAACAAGGACAGATACAACTACTCGATAATAATGGTCCCATTGGAAGAAACTACACAGAATCTGGACAGCACGAGAACCTTACATAGACCTCAGTTCAGGGAAGAGGCCAGAGCTCTAGACAATATTGTTCTTCAATTCGACTACAATATCTAAATATTATCCGATCATATTGTAGTCAATCATACCGCCTGCAGAACCGATATATTGGCCCTCGGTGACTTACCTGAATCTGAATCTACCGATTATGACATCACTCGAAACAATCTGCCCATTCAGTCGACGAATCCGACTATTACACATCGATGATCTCCACTATTTCATCTTTCCTCGAGCTGCTGATCACTATTACGAATCCCAACATCTCCTATATGTCCGTCACAGAAGAAACATAGATTCAAATCCCCGGTAACTGAATTCCTTTTGCATACTTCGTTACTTACAATGTTGGTATAAGACGTATCAACTCTTACGACCTTTATTTCCAATTTAAACTAAATATGACTAATGTGTCAATCAAACAAGTAGTGACATTTTTGCTACATTATGAGACGTTGCATTAAGTTAGAGGATGATGTAATTTGTATTAATCAAAAATATTAATTGTAGAACTTACGTATTTTTACTGAGAAGCCACATGTAATATTTATTGGAGAAATTTTCGGGTAACACATTCTGTGTCGAAACGTGAATGCTGTATCGCGTGAGGTTGCATTCGAGGACTGAACTGAGAGTGAATAACACGAAACAACGTCGTCTAGACGGGTGGCACCCAGTTGGACACGGCTCAATTGGACACGAGACACCCACAGCGCTTGAGACTACAAAGCTCCTAGGCACTGGTCGCTGAGATTGGTGGTGTCCAATCGAGCCGTGATCAATCGGGATCACCCCGATTCTATATACATAGTTTATGGTTTTCTTATTATTCATACATTCTGTACGTACGAGTAATTTTGGTAGAGAAAGAAAGACCTTCGCGTATTATCTTGCTTTCCATTCTGTGAAAAAACTTTTTATAAAAACATTGCAAAATGCATACGTTTTTGTAACTGTAAATACAGTAGTTAAATACTGTAGTTCATATTCCATATAAATTTTGTTAATTAGCGTTTTGAATTGAATATTTATAATATTCCATACTAACATTTCGTTTGCTTGTTCGTGATCAATATTACTTTGAATTTTTTGTATGTAGCATTTTACTTATTTGTGCAAGTTTTATTTAACGCTTTAATGCTTTTAAGTTGCTTTACTTAAACACCTGCTTTATTTCTGTCTTTTCCTTCATTCCTTTGGAAATGTAAAAAAATTATCAAATAGTTACGATTCATACGTGATTTATTAGACAATTTTTTACATTTCCTTCTGATGGAAGAAACCACCACCATCCCACAATTTCCGTCGAGGAGTAATATGGACATGAATATTGATTTATTATTCAAGAATGTTTATAAAAGAATGTAACACACCTTTTATTTATTAAGATTGCATGTACAGTCGTGTTTTTTGTTAAGCGATTTTGATTTGTAACATATTGAAATGAATGAAAATGTGTGAAATAGTTCTAACACTTGACTCCTGTTCACGTTCCTGGCCAAGAGTGGGTTCTTTATTTCCTAAACTTTCAATTTTACAGCGCTTTCTCGTTTATTTTTCTGAGTTAGTTCTTAAACTACAATTTGTATAAATTTTCAGAAAAGCTAGAATCAAGAAGAAGGGCACATAAATACCTATGGCTGAAGAAAATTTGAAACTTATTTAAAAAGCACAGTAAGAGACTCATTGTGCCTGGTCAGGGATTAATTTGTAATATACATGAAAATATACGAGTTCTCGCATAATTGCCAAATAAAAATTAAAACATTATATCCCTGAATACATGTATCAAAAAATTGAAAAAATGTAATAAAGACATTAGAGAAGAAAAAGAGCAGTTTATAAAGTTTATTTTAAGACTAAAAAGAATTACAATGTTTTTCAAACGTGAAGTTACGAGTATACGCACTGAATTTGTTTGGAAGAACATTTGTATATCTGTAATATACATTGTTTTAAAATTTAAAAAATTGGTAATTTGCAGTAAAAAGAAAATAAAATATCGCAATTAGTATTAAATAACACATTCTAAATGATATTCTTGGAGTATTGTTATAGACGGAATTTTTTTGGTAGAACTTAGTTGATATTTGAACACACATTTTCATTAAATATTTAAAATTTCGATTTTATAGTTTGAAAAAAATTGAAACAATTATTTAATCTATATTGGATTTTTTCTTATTATAAAATCGCATTTTTTAAGTAATAATAATAATATTATTGATAATTGACTGTTACTAATGTGAAACAACCTGACTTCGCGCGGACGTAGCTCGTCGGTCACGGGCTGCGGCCAGGG
>NW_017299618.1:169167-170408 GCF_001594075.2 Trachymyrmex cornetzi
TTATGTTTGCGTTTATAATAATGTGTCGAGCGCACCGCGCTCTCATCGCATACGGTGACCGGGGGTGACCGTAGCGGCATCCGGCGAGTTGATATTGCCGGGAACGATGCACTTATGGGGGTGCATCGTTACAAATGTCATATTAATATTACGAATGACATTAATATATATTATTAATATTTATTAATAAATATGAATATATTATGAAAAAATATTATAAAACTATTGAAACATGCATTTTTAAAAATAAAAAGTAAATGAATAATTAGACTAATACTCGTTTTTACCGTTTTTAACTATTATTAAAATCTATTTATAATAATAATAATAAGCAAGCCCATTAAAGCCAAACATCAATAATCGGATGTACAATTTATTTTCGTGTAATTGAACAAGTCATATCAAAAATTTATTAAATATACGTTTCGACCCCTATTTTTGGATCCTTATCAATATAATATAACCTAAATCCGCTTACATACTATACGCAAATTCCAAGAAGCGATAATAGGAAATGGGTGTCTAGGTATTTGCCGTAGAGGAACTTGGTGTCTAGGTGTTCGCCATCGAGGAAATGAATGTCTAGGTGTACGCCGTCGAGGAAGTTGGTGTCTAGGTGTTTACCATCGAGGAAATGAGTGTCTAGGTGATCGCCGTCGAGGAAGTGGGTGTCTAGGTGTTCGCTATTGGGGAAATGGGTGTCTAGGTATTCACCGTCGAGGAAGTTGGTGTCTAGGTGTTCGCCGTCGAGGAAATGGGTGTCTAGGTTCTCGCTATTGAAGAAATGGGCGTCTAGGTATTCGTCGTCGAAGAAATGGATGTCTAGGTGTTCGCCGTCGAGGAAGTGGGCGTCTAGATGTTCGCCGTCGAAAAGTGAGTATCTAGGTGTTCGCCGTCGAAGAAGTGAATGTCTAGGTGTTGTTTACATGTTCGCCGTCGAGGAAAGACATACAATCAAAACTGGTACATTAATACTAAAAATTGAAGTTATAAAAATTAAAAATTACGTATGCAGTCATATTCGTTACATCAAAGGGGAGTGGGTGTCAAGGTGTTCGCCTTCAAGAAAGTGGGTACCTAGATGTTTGTCTACGAGGAAATGGGTGTCTAGGTGTTCGCCTCTCATTCTGGCAGATTTGACTCTAGATAGCAAGAGGTAAATGTGGCATTTAGTATTAACCGTTAAACTATTCAGGTTAGAATCTGTCACATCGATGGAACAGAGGAACACGTATGAACAC
>NW_017299618.1:171722-172876 GCF_001594075.2 Trachymyrmex cornetzi
CTTTCATTATCCAATATTTTAATATTTTCCCAATCAAATTCATGATGATGACTAATTCTATGTTCAGTTATAATGGAATATTGCGTGGTGTTCCAATTAATGTGATTTCTATGTTCATTAATTCGTGTCTTTAAACATCTACTAGTCTGCCCCACATATGATACTTCACAATCTCGACAATTAATTTTGTATATTACATCGGTGTGAGATAGCTTCGGACACAAATCTTTATGACCTTTAATGAACCCCCTAAGATTGTTGATCCCCCTATATTATGCCATTCTCACTACTGATCCTTTATTAACAAATTTTTCAATCTTTTCAGATAAAAAAGGTATAAACGGAATAGTAAAGAAACTGTTATTGATTTTATCAACATTATTAACTGTCGAGCCATCTTTAATTATGTTATTATGATCATTCCATCGTTTGAAATTTCTTGACAGCCTATTTCCGAGAAGATGAGCTTCAAAAGATATTCATTGTTTATAAGAATTTTAATAATTAACTCAAAATTAGCTTGATGATATATCGGGTGGGACAAAGACAATACTCTAGCAATTAAGCCAACAATTGTGCCCACTTTCTGGCATAAAGGATGTCTAGAAAAAAAAGTTTAAATAACGACCCGAAAAAGTTGGTTTGTGATACCAATTGTGGATAAGAGAGTTACCCTTTTTAATTAAACAGACATCAAGAAAATTCAACCTGTCTCTCCCTATTTCTATTGTAAATTTTAACCTAGAATGAAACGAATTAAAACTGTTAACCAGCAATCTGCGACTCATCAAATGATAACGCTATATCATCCACGTATCGAACATAGAAAGATGACGAGACTAACAGGCCCTGTAAGGCTCTCGTCTCGAGATCCTGCATAACTATATCCGACACTATGGGTGATAATGGTGACCCCATTGGAACACCAAACGTCTGTTTGTAAAATTTGTCGTTAAACTGAAAAAACGTAGAATTGAGTACTATTTCTAATGCTTTAAAAAATTCACCCTTGGGAATGCTCGTGTTCCTTTCAATGAAGTGCCTCCTCTCTATGCTTTCAAAAACCCGGTCAATAGGTACATTCGTAAATCTGGAGACACTGGTAGTGTCTCGGCGCTAAGCCAAAGCGAAGCGACACTGCCGTGGCCTCCTTT
>NW_017299618.1:177253-178287 GCF_001594075.2 Trachymyrmex cornetzi
GTAAATAATGAAACCACGTCAAGAGATAAAAGAATTTCGTTGTCGTTAATCGTAAAATTCGAAATATGTTTAGTCAATTGAAAACTATTCTTAATAAAACTATTGGCTGTTGGTATGCTTTTATGTAAAATGTCATTCAAATAAGAGGCTAAATTATGGAGAGGACTCCCTACCGATGAAACAATAATACGTAGTGGATATCCCACTTTATGTATTTTCGGAATACCATAAGCAAGAGGCACCACCGGATTAGAAGAGTTTAAATTGTTATAAACTAAATTTTTCACAAAACCGCGTCGCTTCCAATCCTTTAATAATGTCTTGAGTTGTGTTAACAATTTGTTAACCAGATTGTGTGTCAATGTCATGTACGTCTCACTATCAGAAAGTGACAATTCCATTTTTTCAACATAATCCGCTCTATCAAGTGCCACCACCACATTGCCCTTATCAGCCCTTGTAAAAAGTATTTGTGGATTACTCTTAACAAAGGCTTTAGTAACTGTAATTAATGAAGAAATTCGTTTCTCTATGTCGGTCTTCCTGGTATAAGCCTGTTTTATCCCTTTAATTAACGGAAATATTTTATTCCTAATTTCTCTCGTATTAGATAACCTTAGTCTAAAAAAATTATGCTCAATGTGTTTGACAAATTCAATTATGGTGTTTTTAATGTTAAACGTGGCTAAGCAAAAATTCTCACCTAATTGTAACAACGCTTTAACTTCCCATGGTATCATCACCTTGCTAAGATTCTTAAACCATTTGTCATTGACTTCTAAAATGTCATATGACATGTGTTTAAACTGGGAAGCGGATATATTAATCTTGACAATTTCGTTAAAGGACAACTAGAATGAACTAGTGTACACTTTTGGAATTATTAAAGTCACGACGCGACGCGAAAGAGAGAAAGACACGGGTATATAATTTAATTAAAAACTTTACTCTTTCTCTCTTTCGCATCGCGTCGTGACGCGGTGGACGACGTGATGCGTGACAAGCTCGGCGGATACGTGTACACTTAGTGTATA
>NW_017299618.1:183025-183704 GCF_001594075.2 Trachymyrmex cornetzi
TTTTATCCCTTTAATTAACGGAAATATTTTATTCCTAATTTCTCTCGTATTAGATAACCTTAGTCTAAAAAAATTATGCTCAATGTGTTTGACAAATTCAATTATGGTGTTTTTAATGTTAAACGTGGGTAAGCAAAAATTCTCACCTAATTGTAACAACGCTTTAACTTCCCATGGTATCATCACCTTGCTAAGATTCTTAAACCATTTGTCATTGACTTCTAAAATGTCATATGACATGTGTTTAAACTGGGAAGCGGATATATTAATCTTGACAATTTCGTTATTGTTGTTGATATTTTTCGGTTCTTGAAAAAGAAATTTTTTGTGAGAATTATTGCCAACCTCGTCACTTAAATTAGCCTCCCTAATATTATCTATTACATAGATAATATTATCTTTTATATATCCTTTGTATATTATCCTTTGTATCCGTTGAATAATTATCCTTTGTCTTGTTTTATATTTATACCTTTATATTTTTATTGTTGTTTTAAAGACTACGCGACTTATTATTTGACTCTCATTTCGTCTCTGACTGTCGACACCACAAGATCTCGATGTTGGTTTTGAATATAAGACTTTATGTAAGTTAACAAAATTAAATCCTGGTACAAGTTTGCAGTATTTTTCTAATCGGTTTTTGACTTTTGCGTGAATGATTACACAGGATATTTGA
>NW_017299618.1:184218-187191 GCF_001594075.2 Trachymyrmex cornetzi
AGCGGATTTAGGTTATATTATATTGATAAGGACCCAAAAGGGATCGAAACGTATATTTAATTAATTTTTGATATGACTTGTTGAATTACACGAAAATAAATTGTACATCCGATTAACTGATGTTTGGCTTTGATGTTCTTGCTTATTATTATTATTATTATTATTGATAGATTCTTTCAAGCCTTTTTTTAGATATTTGTTAAAATCTATTTATTAAAATCGTTATCTAGAATGTGTGTTAATGTCTCTTTATCCCTTATACAGGGTGTCCTTTTTTTGGCAATCACTTTTGTGCAGGTAGAGCGGACTAAACTGAGTCGAAAAGTCCTCTACCATTTTGCAATTTTCGCAATAGTTAACAAAATATTAATTACTAAAGATTGCAAAATATTGGTCTTGAATAATTTTTTACTCAAATACTATCAACTTTACAGAAAAACTGCAAAAGACAACAATTATTTATTTTTTCTCATAAAGTTCTGAGAATTTTTTCTGAATTTTTTAATACCGTATATTTTCTCATGGTGATAAAAATAAGTAAATGCAGTACTAAAAAGGTGTTAAAAAATTCTGAAAAAATTCTCAAAATTTTATGTGAAGAAAAGAAATAATTTTTATCTCTTGCAATTTTTCTGTAAAGTTGATAGCATTTGAGTAAAAAATTATTCAATACCAATATTTTGCAATTTTTAATAATTAATATCTTCTTAACTATTGCGAAAATTGCAAAATGGTAGAGGACTTTTGGACTCAGTTTAATTCGCTCCATCAACACAACTTTATACACTATTTAAAAAAATTCATTAATTTTCATTTGTAATTAATCAGAATTAATGTATAAGTTGTTTCACATATAATATTAATTACGCATTACAATTACGTATCAGATATATAATTTACAATATTTAAAAACGCATACGCGGTATCGACGGGATTCGAATCTAAGCCTTATGGAACGGTAATCTAACACCTAACACACTGAGCTAATCGCACGCTATTCAGAACGATTTGACTTTCAATTGTTATTCGACTCCTCGTATAAGTTTTTATAGTAAATTTGCTATAGCTGTTGAATAGCGTTCTATACGGAATTACATGTATCAAAAGGTCTATTATTGCGAATAAGAAATTCTTCACCGTAAAATTAATCTGAATTTTTATGGTGTTTACGGTTTTAAACAACAGAAATCGAAATATTCTGTGTGGGAAATAATCCTTTACTACGGCCTTCGGCTGACCAATATGTATTTTTGTAATTTTCCTTGTATAAGCGATTTATGATGAATTTACTGATAGACTGCCAATATATAGTGTTCTGTCGTGTGGAATTGTATACGTTACACATTATTATATACGAGTTATTTTTTTACTAATATTAATAAAGTTAATGAGTTACTCAGTGACAAAAATACTTACACAATAATGAAAAAAGATCCGTCTGAAAAAATAACAACACAACTAAGAACAATAGATGGATTAATAGATGGAAGACTGGCGGACATATTGATGGGGCTCATTGTCAGTATAAGAAGTTATACTGTAGTGATGGTACGTTGGCGAGGACGTATGCGGTACCGAAAATTCATAAACCGAATTGTCCCTTTAGGATTATTGTTTCGTCAATAGGGAGTCCTTTATATTCGTTAGTTTCATACTTACACAATATTATGTTTGAAGCTGTTCCGAAAGCAGATACTTATACGAA
Organism: Trachymyrmex cornetzi; assembly: GCF_001594075.2. NCBI lineage: Eukaryota > Metazoa > Arthropoda > Insecta > Hymenoptera > Formicidae > Trachymyrmex > Trachymyrmex cornetzi. The sequence goes on from NW_017299618.1 coordinate 185,924, forward strand.
AAACAGTTTTCAATTAGTAGAAAATTTGAAGGTATTAAAAATGGAAAAGAACTATAGTCTGATCTCGCTGGATGTTGTGTCTCTATTTACCAATATCCCGTTGGACATGGCTATGGGTTGTATAAATGAGAATTGGCATCATATTTCCAAAAAAAATGTAATTTATCGAAGTCAGAATTTCTGGGAGCTGTTGAGTTCATTCTGGATTCAACATACTTTCTTTTCGACAATATTATATACAAACAAAATTTCGACACGCCCATGGGCTCTCCGATATCACCGATCATAGCAGATTTAGTTATGCAAAAATTAGAAAAAACGTCATTGTCTTCTTACAACAGAGAAGTTTTATTTTATTACCGATATGTAGATGACCCTTTTGCTACTGTTCGTAAAGACGAGATTAATATATTTCATGAATGCTTTGATTCTTTCCATCCAAGACTGCAGTTCACATTAGAAGTAGGTGGAGACTCTCTGAATTTTTTGGATGTAACGATCAAGGTAATGGATGATCATCTGTCATTTAATTGGTATCGAAAACTGACTTTCTCAGGAAGGTTTTTGAACTATTTTTCCAATCACCCTGAGTCGCAAAAAAGAGGGATAGTTTTTAACTTAGTGGACAGAGCAATATTTTTATCGGACTCGAATTTCCATCAGGAAAATCTTACATTAATAATTAATTAACATCCTCATATAGAATGATTACACAGGTCTACAAAATTCACTTTTTTTTTATGTGAGACTGGTTTTTGACGTATTTTTGTGCTCTGAACATGATTCTGGGGTCCAAAAGTGCCCATCACGTCACGATTTTGAGAAATGTGGGGGTCAAAACCGCAAAAATCGTGTTTTTGGGTGTTTTGATCCCTATTTTTCTCAGAAACCAGCAGAGCTAGAGACTTCAACCTTTACTCAAATTAAAGCTTGAATCTTATACCACAAGAAACATATATGCCAATAAAAAAAAAATATTTTGTATAAAATGGGGTTAAACTTTAAATTAAGTGAAACCTCTACGGCCCAGTTTTTATGATCGAATTGCAAATTAATAAATTATATTTATCTAAGCTCATGAAAGTGACTACTCGAAGGTTTTCGGGATCGCTGATTACAAATTCGATGTCAGTCTTATGAAATTTAAAATGGCGGATCCAAGATGGCAGATGCGAAAATCGGAAAATTGAGCAAAGGGCATCAAATTGAGCATTCGTGTGTTTTTGAGTTCGTTGATTACGAATATTAAATATAATATGGCGTTAATT
>NW_017299618.1:187706-189399 GCF_001594075.2 Trachymyrmex cornetzi
AAAAAAAAAAACCCATGTAGACCTGTGTTATCCCCTGAGATTTGATGCTATGAATGACAGATTACGTAACATGCAACGTAGACCAGCAATGACACATAATTGTAGTAATGATGACGAGACATCTAAAGTAGCGATATCCTGGTTCGCTGTACCTTTTGTGCCATTGATAACAGACAGATTTAAAAAGTTTAATAGAGATGACATTAAGATATCGTTTTATATATAGTACTAACAAATTGAGCAAATTTATCAAGGTACAGAAGGATATAAAACCAGATCTTAATAAGAACAATGTTGTTTACAAAATCATGTGCAATAATTGTGATGCATCATATGTCGGACAAACGAGTAGATAATTAAAAACCAGGATCGCAATCATATCCGGTGGAATACATCTACTCGTTCTGTAATCACCGAACATAGATTGTAGGAGGCACATGATTTTAACTGGGATAATATCCGGATACTGGATGAGGAGCCTTGTTACAGTAAACGATTGATTTCTGAAATGCTAAACATTAAGAAACAAAAGAACAGTCTCAATCTTCAAACGGACACAGAAGGCCTCCACAAAGCATATACAAGAGTTATAAACAACATGGGACTTTTGTCTTATTTAACGGTTTGTCGATCGTTTAATTGTCGGTCAGATGTGGACAGTCAGTCATACTGTGAACATGGTTGTCGTAAAGAGGTTTATTCTGGAAGTTTGATCAACCTAATTAAATTACATTGACTGTGCATTATAATAACAATTATTTGACTGGTATAACACCTCAAATCTTATACACGATTATGACAAACTTGACGAGATACATCTTTCGATTAAATATTATGTGCGTAAATAACTGGTGAGATTTTGGAAAGATGATGTTTCTACATGTTTTAACATAATAACGAAACGTTAATTTTTATATACAGTTAATTAATCTTAATTTATCAGTCTATTTGATAATAGTTTTTTTAATTTATTGTTCTATTTATTTCATTTTTATATGGAATTTTATATTTTAATTTTAATTTTTCGGGGTTTATTTCTTAAGTTTTAATTAGCTGCAGTTTTACAAAAGTCTAAGCGATAAAAAATATGAAGAATACACTCCATGAAGCGGATTCATGCATGCAAAGTTGAAAGACCAAATTCATAATGTTCAACATTTTTAGGCTTATTTTGAACTATGTTTAGGTTATTCATTTGGCTCGGTTGAGCACCGCATATATAACATGTGGCAGCGGACGGAGTTTTCGTTAGTACCTGGCGTACTTTTCCATCAATCATAGTTAATTTCATATTTGCTTTTACCTCATATATTCCATCTTCGGTTTCTATTTCAATTGGAACCAAGTTCTTAATTTTTCCTTTCATCTCTTAAACTTCAGCGAATTCAAATTTAATGGACCTACAGTATTTAGTAGCAGCAGGTTGGGGATTTTTCCAAATGTCTTCATTTTTACACGTATCCCTCAAGCAGAGTGGCACGATAGATATTGCAAATATCGTCTCGTCAGTTGCTTTAGAATCTTCGAACTTTTGTTTATACTCACTTTGATTGGATGAACCGTCACATCCCCATTTTAGTATTAACTCTAGTTCACACTTTCTATCGATGATGGGAGGTCGTGAGACGCTAGGCAGTTTGTAACGATGCACCCCCAAGAACTGCATCGTCCCCGGCAATACCAACTCGCCGGA
>NW_017299618.1:189967-193804 GCF_001594075.2 Trachymyrmex cornetzi
CGTCGCGCACATCTCACGTGTTCCCGGTGTAAGCCCGCGTCCCGTACGCCGCGCGTCACCGAGCGAAACACGCGACCACGATTCGCACGGCGAATCGTGCCTGCCGCACATACACACTCGCATTGCACACACACCGTACACTCACACCGACACCGCCTTTGTAAATACACACACATACACCGCCGATCGCTGCTACCAGTCGCGACAACTGGTCTCACGCGACACACAGACACATACATATACACGCACGCACACATTGTACATAGAAACACAAATACATATTTCTTTTACATCTATCCAAGTCGTATTTCACTGCGATATTACCGCCTTGTCTCTCTCCTCCTGGCCGAACCTCTTTGCGACCCTGGCCGCAGCCCGTGACCGACGAGCTACGTCTGCGCAAAGTCAGGTTGTTTCAAGTTTAATTAATCTTTCAACTGTATGTTCAATAAGTGATTGGAGATCGACGGATGCACCCTTTTCAGTTACCTCTATTAATTCTGGATAGCATTCCTTTTTGAATGCACTTAAATTTTTGTACAAAGGATAAATATTTGCATCGCTTTGTGCAGCTTACATTCCATTTTAATGTACTCCTATTGATATTTTGTAAGCTTTGCGTCTTCTATCAAAGCTATAGCTTCATCAGCAGTAAACTGGACAATAGATAAGTCATTGTCGGTAGCATCTTCTGATAGCAATAGCTGACTTATTGTGTTAGCCAATTTTTTTCTACCAGTTGTTCGTAGCGTATGTAAAAAAGCTTCCTGAATCTCTAATTCAGAATATTTTTTTCAAGTTCGATTAATTTTCTTCTTTTTGTATAAGTTGAAGAATTCAGAAAATCACTACCTGACGGTCTTCCGAGTTTCTTTTCACATTCGGTTTTCACTTCAAAATTATATCGCAGCCACTTTTCATGTTTTTTCATAAATACATGTCTTTGATAAAGAACATTCTTCAATTTTGTTTTAAAGTTTTTAAGGTATCCATTTCGCAATTTCGTCTCAATTGCTGAATGTAATTCAGGTTCTATATTGTACACATCTATCATGTGCTGCAGTAAGTCTTCCTCCTTAGTATTACAATTGTCAAGTAAAAAATCACACAGTACCTTATGAAGTACTGTAAAAGTGTCCATAATAAAAAAATTACAGTCGTTAAAACGACCTGTCGGAAAGACTTACTATGTTAAACGCTGTTCCGACAACAAAAGAGGTAGTCCAAATAACTGATTACAAAAGTAGTCACGAAAACAATTGATAAAAGATGAAAGACTGAATATAAACGTTGACGTACAAACTGTTATGATAAATAAGAAATGACCTCACAACACGAGATGCTGCGACACGAACGACATGTCGATTTGTGTCTCTAGAAGAATTGACTGACTGCTCGATAACAACTTTTTATAGCAAGCCATTGTATCGGAAAAAGCGTTGTCTATTCTCTGTATCGCTTCTTCAATCATCACTCATTTTATTTTGTGTTGTGATTATCTAGACAGCACAGTATATTTATGATAAATATTTTATACATATTTTATATAAAGCTTTATTCGAAATATTATTAAACAATAAACTAAATATCTAATGTTATATTTATGATAAATATAAATAAATATTCCTGGTAAATATTTTTTTATTTGAATTTTAATGTTTTATTAAGCATTACCATAGTATTTAGTACAAGATTTACAATAAATATTTCATAATATCTATAATAAATGCTTATAATCTATGGAATTTGAGACCACAAAAATATTTACAAAATATTTGAAATAAGTCTTATAAATATTTATAAACATTTTGTAAATATTTTATAAATATTGTGTGCTGTCTGGATAGACAATTATCGGAGGAAGCTGCGGCAGCTCAGAATAAAGATATCAAACGTTTCCGTCTTTACAATACAAGAAAATGTTCTCGTTTATTAACAAACAAAGATACTATGCACAAACTCCTAATTTCTTCTGATCCAGTTATAACTTTTCTTAGGAGGCTGTGGATAAAAAGATAAAGGCTATTGATCCTGAAATAGAAAATTTATTAAAAAAAGAATAACTGCATAATACCTTTGACTATACGATGTTTTTTAATGCATATTAACCCTTTGAGGGGCACATTTTTGTGCTAGACTTGCAATGGGTATCAATGTGTTTCTATAGGTTTTTGGCCTCGCTGATCACGAATCCGGTATCAGAATTTGAAAATTCAAAATGGCGGATCCAATATGGCGACTATTTTAGGTTAAGGTAACGACCGTTATACATTCCTGGATTTCTCCAGCGCTGCAGTGCGCATGCACTAAAAGGGGGCTCATCTAACAACACTGAGCTGACGTCGTTTCATTGCATTGTACCGGTAGTTCCTGTTGGTTCCTGTTCGGTCGTCCAGCTGCGTGAAAGTGTTTGCGACTGGATATATAGCAGAGCACGTGGCGTTTGATTTTTCAATAGAAATACTACGAATTGTTTATCAACAATAATGCTGTCTTTGAAAAATAATAGTTCAAGATAAATATCGTAAGTAGTTCTTTCTAGCATTTCTCATTTTAATTTTACAAGTACATAATATAATTTATAATATATAAAGTTCACATATTGATAATTGGGACATGATCAAGTATTTTTATTTGTACCGTACTTAAAAAATTTTATTAAAGGATATTTTTAAAATATTACATTTATTTGATTTCAATATTTCAGATTTAAAATATGGATAAACTGACATGCATTATTTGCCAAAAGTGTGATGAAAAAGATGTCTACGAAATCAAAACAGTTGCGATTCAGCGTTTGGTTCAGTCTAGCAAACAAAAATCTGGCAATAAATTTAAAACGATGGAAAAATTGACTTCTGCTTACGTTCATTGAACCTGTCAAGCTACGTATAATAGGCAATCTTCAATCGATGAGTCAAACAAAGCAAAACAAAAGAGATTATCTGAAGGTAAGAAAATAATACAAGATGCTAAAAAATTTGATTTTGCATCTCTTTGTTTCTTTTGTGGGGAAACGACATCAATGTAACGTGGTAAAATAATTAACGTGGCCAAAAAAACACAATAATATTTTCCTATCAGATCGTGAGTCAGATCTTTGACTACTCTTTCACCCAAGGAACTTTTCCGACTTATCGTTCGCTTTTCCGGTATAAATCTGGAATTCACAGACATATCCATATTTGTCAGCTCTAACCCAAACCTTATAGCCCCGCTTGATAGGTTTCATTGGCAGATACTACCTTATGCTATTCCTACCTTTGAACCTAATCATACTTTCATCAATGGCTTGATGTCTGTCAGGACCGTAGAAAATTTTGAATGTTCCAGAAAGATTATCCAGCAATGGGCTTCCGGTTCCGGCGCAGTTATAATATAGAGGTGTTTTTTGGGTGAGAGCAGAGCAGTGAGAGTGAGAGGAGAATAGAAGCGGTGTGAATGTGAGAGAGTAGTGGAGGTGAAGGAAGGAGGGGATGATGACAGGTTTGGTGAAGGTAGATAGGGATAGGGTGAGGATGGTGGGGGTATATGTGAACATGGATTTGGAGGGGAAGCTGGAGAGGTTAGCGGATTGGATGGAGGGAAAGGAAGATGGGATAAAAACGGTGATAGGGGGGGACTTTAATGCAAGAACGGGGAGGGAAGGAGGAAGGGTAAGGGAAGAGGTAGAGGGGATGGATGAAGAGGGGAGGAAATCTAAAAGTGATATTGGGTGAAGGATGGGAAAGTTTTTCAAGACAAAGAGGGATAGGAGGGGAAGCACGGGGGACTTAGAGAAATATGTGAAAAGGAAGAGGGATGGGGAAGGGGAAGAAGAGGGGGAGGGGAGGGGGG
>NW_017299618.1:194684-195621 GCF_001594075.2 Trachymyrmex cornetzi
GAGAATTGTTAGGGGGAGTAGAGAGTAGAGTAGTGAGGGGGAAGGGGGAAGAAAGGGGGGAGAGCGGGAGATAAGTAGAGAAGAGATAAGGAGGGTGACGAGGAACCTGAAGGATGGTAAGGCTATGGGGGTAGATGGGGTACCGAATGAGGTGTGGAAGTATGGTGGAGAGGGGTTAGAGGAATGGGTGTGGAAAATGTGTAATGAAGTATGGAAGGGGGAGGGATGGCCGGAGTTATGGAAAGAGGGAATGGTAGTGCCAGTGAAGAAGAAAGGTCAGGGGAACGATGTTAGGGATTATAGGGGGATTTCAATTATGCCGACGTTATACAAGGTGTACACTGCGGTGTTGGCGGAAAGGTTGAGGGAGGAAATAGAGGGAAAAGGTATGATTCCACCGAATCAAACGGGGTTTAGGAAAGGGTTGGGAACTTTAGATAATATTTATGTGATAAATTATTTAGTGGACAGGCAGTTAGGGAAAAAAGGGGGGAAATTAATTGCGTTATTTGTAGATTTAAAGGCGGCCTTTGATTCGGTGGATAGGGGGGTTTTGTTGGAGGAGATGAGGAAGAGGGGGGTTAGGGAGGGTTTAATAGAGAGGGTAGGAGAGATTATGTGGGAGACGAAATGCAGGGTGAGGGGAGGGGAAGGGAAGGTGGGGGGATGTTTTTGGACGGCAAGGGGGGTTAGACAAGGGTGCCCTTTGAGCCCCTTGTTGTTTAACATTATGACAGCGGATTTGGAGGAGGAAATGAGGAGGGTTAAATGGGGAGGGGTGAAGCTAGGGGACAGGAGGATTTATGGGTTGGCTTATGCGGACGATGTGGTATTATTGGTGGGAAGGAAAAGGGGAAATGAGGAGTATGATAGAAAGGTTAGAGGGATATGTGGATAGAAAAGGATTGGAAGTGAATAGGGAAAAGTCGAAGATATT
>NW_017299618.1:197273-204406 GCF_001594075.2 Trachymyrmex cornetzi
AAATGAGAGGTCTGTAAATATTTATACTGTAGGGAGTCGAAAACGCTTCCCCCTCTCCATCATCTTAATAGGTATAATATATAAAAATAAGTAATAATAGTATTCAGACACTGTAAGAGATCGAATTCTTTCTTAGACAAAGGTTACCAGAGTCACTGATTATGATTCTGAAATCAAGATTTCGGACCTCAATCTAATTATGATTCTGAAATCAAGATTTCGGACCTCACGATGGTGAATCCAGAATAGCAGCTTATAGATGTATGTCCAATAGATTATCCTCTATCAGTTTTTCAAACACGAATCACGTGTAAAACATAATTTTGATACGATAGTAGGCAATTACGTTTAGAAAATTATGAATGTCTGAACTCGGAACTCAGGTGTATGATTGTCGACCCGAAAAATCTCATGAAGCCGCCATATAGGGTCCACTTTTAGGAATTTCAAAAATTTGATACTGGATCCGTAATCAGCGACCCCGAAAACCCTTTTATACAAATTTTCATAAGATTACCTTAAAAACTCTGTCCATGGCCGAATTTATTCGAAAAAATTAAAAATTTTCCGTCTTTGATTGTTTATAAATAATTAAATAAATAAATTTTCAAATTTTCAATCAAAGCATTACGAAGCCTAAGTAATAATGATAGTGTAGAAGTTTATTCGAGAGCGATTGAGCTGAAAACGGTCGCGGTATGGATAAAAAACTGAAAAAAGTTTGGTGTATCATATATGATACGCTGCCCCTCAAAGGGTTAAAAAACGCTACCTTTTTCAGTTTAGTGACAAATTAAAAAAATACAAAATACAAAAAAATACAAAAATACAAAATACCAAAAAATATAAAAAACCAAAAGTTAAAAAATAAGTGAATATAAACAAACATATAAACAAATACCAAAAAACAGGTACATAGTACTTCAAGTAACAAAATATGTTCGGCCAAAATATGCTTTTCATTTAAAGTTGACAGTAACATTGACAGCTGTCAATAGTCACATCTTAATTCTAACATCACATTTCTTTTCTGTGAATCCGCTAAAATCCTTATGTACCATAGTTTAGTGCAATAGCAACTTTAATTCAAACAATTCACTTCTGGTTAACAGTAATTTTCAGATAATTATTAATATTGCACATTTCATAGGACCTTTTTTAAAAATCCAACCCCACAGTTTTCTTTGACATTTATTAACGATTAATTTAAAAAAAACGTCTCGGTCGGTTAAGAATTACGGTCTGTAGCAATTTTTGAACAGTAAATTCCCATTTGTCTCCACTATGCGCCGCGGCCAGGTCATTTCGTGTGTAGAGTTAAGGAATATTTCTTGTCGCGCATAAGCGCCATAATCACGCGAGGTTCCGGACATTATTCTTGTCATTTCGTACTGTATCGTTCGTTGTGTATTGTACCACGTCGTATCGTCCCGAAAGTCTCAGACTGCAAATAAAATTCCTGTCCGAACTGTGATCTCGTTCGTCTACGACGGGGCAGAGATTTCTTCACGGGTCGAGCTCAAGGTCGAAGTCATGCACCCGTTGGACAAGGCCAAGCGCCCCGCGATTGCCGCGATCCGGAGATTTCTCGCCTTTATACCACCTACGAGTTGTCGAGTAATGAAACGCTTAGAGTTCGTCCCGTGGAGAGAAAAATTTCTCGCTGCTAATACCGCGAGTCGAATACGTCGCTTACAAGGGTAATTCCGCTTCCTCTTTCGCCTTGCTGATTGCATGAGCAATTGTTTATCATCTAACGTGTACGATCTCGTGTCGGAAAGAACCGAATACATTTGTTAACTCTATTCTATTACACAGTTTGTCTATTTTATTGCGTATCGCCCTGCTCGTTTTCCAAGAATCCCTCCGTTCCCGGCCACGAACCACCCACTCTATCAATTTTGTGGCTGAGCAGTCGGCTATTCGGATCGTCCGTATTCGTGATCGAGTCGAGAATTTTGAGTTTCCATAGAAATTTGCAAGCTAGCTTTGCGAAAGAGTGGCACGCTCTCTCGTGCCTGGCGCCCAAAAATCCGGTATTTAGAGTACGAGTAATCGGAGATTGTAAAAGCAATTAAAATTACCGATTTTGAGCGGAGAATACCGCCGATTCGAGAGACAATAAATAGTGGAGATCACGAAAGCGCGACGAAGATTTTACGCCGCTCTCGTGAGTACGGTCGCAATATATAATTAACTAATAGATTTGATACTAAAATCAATCGATTGCTTTTTATCATTACTCGTTGAGTAAACGCGTCGTGTGTTAGTAAACAATGATGTGTTTCTTTCTTCACAAGACTTTTAGCCACAGAATGACTAATTGATAATGATGAATTGAATTGATTAATAATTTTGATAAAAACACTTAACTGATAAAGCTATATTAATAAATTTCCCGTTTTTTTCAAGTGAGCTACTAAATAGCTTGTATGTGAAGTAACGCGAATATACGTTAAAACACATTTTATGGCAAAAGTAATGATTAATATTATTCAATCTATATCACGCACGCACGCACGCACAATACTGCGTATATTTAATTATTATTGTATATATGTTTATTTATTATTTGTGTTGTGCATGCAATGTACCATATGTATATGTATAAACCTAGATAGCAAAATGCTAGCAGTATGCCAGCAGTATGTCAGCAAACTTGATCATGACGTTACATAATCCAGTCAAAATAGACAAAAAAAAGTTATAACTTCGCCAAAATTCGCATAGAGCTGAAATTTGGTAAAGACGTTAAGTAAACCATTACAAATGAAATGTCAAAAATCCCCTTCGATCCACCTGGAAAAAAATTTATCCAAGGTCAAAAGTACAAAATTCAGGTTTTTTCTATTTTTCTCGGAAACGGTAAGTTTTATCGTAAAAATAGGTCAGACAAAAGTTGTAGATCATACAATTCTTTACAAAAAATGTACAGATACTTTTTTTCGTACGAATCACCATTCGTGAGATATCGCGGTTTTAAAAGTTGAAAAATTCTTATTCTACATAATATGCACCTATATACAGTCTGTATACGTCATCGGACGTTTAATATAAGTAAAAATAATAAACTATTGATTTGTGTTACTCACACACTGAAGCTTGTACAAATTGAATGAGTATTTTAATGTATAAGACTATACACGGAGAGAAAAACCTACCATGAAACGCCGTGAATCGGGCCCGAGAAAGAATATTCGGTACGCGTGCGCCGACGTTCGACTTGCAAACTTTCAATTCGGGCATGTTCGAAAAAACAACGAATCTATGTGTTCCTCACCGCCTGTATAGTCCGTGGCCACCATGACTTTTTATTTTGGCTACACGGGAAAAAGCCGTGGTGACCACGGACTATAGAGGCGGTGAGGAACACATAGATTCGTCGTGTTTACAAACATGCCCGAGTCGAAAGTTTGCAAGCGGAACGTCGGCGCACGCGTACCGAATATTTTTCCTCGGCCCGATTCACGGCGTTTCATGGTCGGTTCTTCTCTCCGTGTACTGTCAGTCCCTAATTCCCTTCGTCCGTAACCTTGAGCAACATCTGCCAGCTACGTCATTGTTTGGGTATAGAGGGTCGCATACCTGTCTATTTTTGAAGGACGTAAATGAAATAACTAAGTATATACTATTAGTTTTGAAAGTTTCTTTGTAGTGAGCAGACGTGCTTATTGGTAATATTTTCAATTTCAATTTGTGCTGTTAAATAATTTTAACAAAATGTCAGAAGTTTGTTTCATTTGTGATAAACCTTTGAACGAAAGTGAAGTTGTTGTTGTTGATCGTGGAATGAAGACTTTGATTGAGGCAAGTGTTGAAAGAAATGATAAGTTTTTTGAATTCTTGAAAGACAAGCCATCTGTGACAGTCCATGTGCAGTGTCGTAAAATGTACACTCGAAAGAGTAGTATTGCTGCAGCTAAAAGACCGCGCGAGACAGAAGAAGGTAGTACATCCACGATAAGTCCACCTCATACTAGAGCACGAGTAAGTGAGCCACATTTTTGTTTTAAAAGATATTGCTTATTTTGCGGCGATGAAGCAAATGAAGAAGCTGAAAAGAAAAAAGCGCAGAATGTTCGTCGTAAAATATATAGTGTATCTAGACTTGAATTTAAAGATTCCATTCTAAAGGTAGCTCGAACTCGTTCTGATGACGTAGCAAAAGCTGTTATTGCCCGCATTGAGTATGAGTTTGACTTAGTTGCTGCTGAGACTAACTGCTAAGTACCACAATAATTGTTATAATACCTTTCTGAGGCCCACTACGGGGCATAAAGTCGGTCGTCCTGAAGATGATTCAGTGAACTTAGCGATGGAGGAAATATTTGGATATATTGAAAATAATGATGATTGTCAATTTTTATTGCAAGAATTAAAAGACATTGGCAAAAATCCAACTATAGATAATAAAACAATTAAAAGAAGATTAAAGTTATAAAGTATGGTAATAAAATTATTATAACTGAAAAACAAGGGAGTTTAACAATTATCTGTTTTATTGATAATCAACATCATATTCTCAATAAAGCTTGATATAAAAATAAAAAACAAAATACATAAAAAAACATTGAAATTGAAAAAAAACATAAAAAAACAAAATACATAAAAAAACATTGAAATTGATAACACAAATGCTATCTACATCATCGATGGAGGGTATCTATTACACCGTGTTGTATGGGATCGAGATGAAACATTTCATATTATTTTTGAAAAATATGTTCAGTATGTACAAAGACACATTTTGGTCATAACAGTACGATTATATTTGATGGTTATACTGATCATAAGAAAAATATTAAAGCTGCAGAACAACGTCGTCGGACTACAAAAACATCTTCATCTGTTGATATCGTTTTTGATCGATCTATGAAAGTTCCAACAAACCAACACCAATTTCTTGCAAATACTCACAATAAGTCTCGCTTCATTTCAATGCTATGTGAAGAATTTACAGCTGCTGGTATTCCAATAAAACGAGCTGATAATGATGCTGATGTCGTTATAATTGAAACAGCAATAAAACAATTCAAAAGACCAAATACAACTGTCGTTGTTGGTGAAGATGTAGATTTGTTGATACTACTGACTGCACGGACTCCAATTGATAAAATTATTTATTTTTTGAAACCTGGTAAAGCTCAAGTACAATCAACAATATATTCATCACAAAGTCTAACTGCATATCCAAAATGTCAAACTCATATTTTATTTTTACATGCAATAACTGGTTGCGATACTACATCAGCAATTTTTAAAAGAGGTAAAACAGCAGTATTTAAATTGTTCGAAAAACGTAATGATTTAATTGATTGCGCAGAAGTATTTACAAAGATTGACTCTTCTCCACACGACATCGTCACAAATGGAATTCGTTTTCTTCTTGCAATGTATGGTGCTCCAAAAAAAATTGATTCCATAGACAAGTACAGATATTTAAGATTTGTCAAATCTGCATGGAACAAGAAAACAGTACAGTTGTCTTCTCTGCCGCCAACATCTGCTTCTGCCTTTCAACACTTGTATCGTGTGTATTATCAAGTTCAAGTGTGGCTAGGCAATGAACTGGACCCAGAAGAATGGGGTTGGAAATTAATAGATAATTGTTTGGACCCAATTCAAACCCTACTCCCGCCTGCTCCAGAAAAACTACTTAATACTATTTTTTGTAACTGCAAGACGGATTGTAGTAAAACTAAATGTATAATAAACAATGGGCAGTTTGGAGTCAACGCTAGATATTTGTTGCGTAAATTATCTTATATTTATAACAAATATTATTAAATTAATTTGGACGTTTCGGCTAACAATTTTGAGCCATCTTCAGCAATAATAATTACCGCTAATCATCCCTACTGTCTAGCTGCATCTCGCACAATCACAGCTTCGACCATAATACCATTGCATTGGAAATGTGGTGAGAGACAACTATCTTCAACATATTGTATGTTGTGCCATCCAGTTGCTTAGCTGAGTGGAATTGATGGCGGAACTCAAGCTAATAATTGCTGATTTGAACGTTCACAAAAGGTAATTTTCCATCTTGTACGTATCATATCTAATGAGTTGCCATACAATATTCTGGAAAAATTTTTTAATTCGCAGAATCGAAAAATGTACAATCATTTTGTGCTAAATAAACAAAGAATAGATAAAAAAATAGCTTGGTTGACTCACAAGGAAGAAAAAAAGAAAAAGGCTAACATTAAAAAAGTAGAATATTTTTGGATACCAGGAGAATACAATTCAGACAACAATTATAAGTTTGCTCACGAAAGTGTTCCATTGTCCGCTTCGAACAGTCAGAATTTGGTAAATATTAGTATTTCTCCGGCTTATTTTTCAAATGATATTATCACTTCCTCTATAACTTCTATAAGGGACAAATGGTTCGTTAACCTTTCTTCCGTTGAGATTCCGAAAAAAATACAATGCTTGTTACAATTGGGAGAGAATTTCGCTCTTCCGATTGACAGTGGTAAAAAGGTAGCTATGGAATTCATGAAAACCATTGAATACAATTTAAAAAAATTGCAAAGTTCTGTTCACAATACCGTTAGGAATCACTCATTGACTATCATTAACAATTTACTCTCATTTAAAACCAAGAGTACGTTGATTTATGATAGGTTGAATCGTTTAATGAATCACACGAGACATTTCATCAAGAAGAACAATAACATTATTTTTACGAAAGCGGATAAGGGTAACATCACGGTGGCATTAGAAAAAACCTCTTACATCGAAAAAATTAGATCCATACTTTCGGACGAGGAGACTTATTTAAAAATTACAAAAAATCCTAGTAGTAAGATTAATAATGGCTTGAGGACGCTACTTACAAGATGGAAAAAATCTAAATTTATATCAGATCTAACATACAAGAAACTTTATTGTAGTGATGGCAATCTGCCCAGAGCATACGGATCTCCGAAGGTTCACAAGCCTGATTGTCCTTTCAGAATTATAGTGTCTGCGGTTGACAGTACGTTGTATGATTTGGCTGCGTTTTTACATCGTTTGATCGTCGAGAGTGTACCAGAGGCTCCGAGCCATGTCAATAATAGCTATGATTTGATTGGAAAACTGAAAAGCATTAAAATCAAATCAGGATACAGCTTAGTATCGTT
>NW_017299618.1:204721-205387 GCF_001594075.2 Trachymyrmex cornetzi
CCCACCTTTTCGGGAAGATTTTTGAACTATTGGCCTCAGCACCCGATCTCACAGAAGAAAGGCACAATTTTTAATTTGATTGACAGTGTTTTATCTCTCACATCCAGAGTTCCACAAAAGAAATCTGAATTTCATAATTAGTATTTTATTGGACAATGACTATCCGTTAGATTTTATTTTTGAGACGTTGAATAACAGGATAAAAAAATTAATAAAAAAATCCAATTACATGAGTAGGACTGATGGTGATTCGGCCAATAAGGAACACATTAGGTGGTTCACAATTCCGTTCATTAATGGGGTGTCCAACAAGTTTTGTAAATTTATTAATGGTATGTGTCACAGGGTGGCCCATTACAGTATTAATAAATTAAATAAGTTTATTATGGTGCACAAAGATCCACTGCCTAATCTAAAAGAAATGTAGTGTATAAAATAAAATGTCGAGACTGTGATGCTACATATGTGGGACAAACGGGAAGAAAATTGAATACTAGATTGGCTGAACATCGCAGTCATATTCGTAGAGTCGCATCCACTCGGCCGGTCATTACTGAACATAGAGTGAATTTCGGTCACGAATTTGATTGGGATAATGTGAGAGTTCTGGATTCTGAGAGAAATTATAATAAGCGATTAATGTCCGAGATGCTGTATATAAATCGT
>NW_017299618.1:206496-209701 GCF_001594075.2 Trachymyrmex cornetzi
GAACATTTTTTGTAGAGAATTGTATGATCTACAACTTTTGTCTGACCTATTTTTATGATAAAACTTACCGTTTCCGAGAAAAATGGAAAAAACCTGAATTTTGTACCTTTGATCTTGGATAAATTTTTTTGCACAAGTAGGATCGAAGGGGATTTTTGACATTTCATTTTTAATGGTTTATTTAACGTCTATACTAATTTTCAGCTCTATGCGAATTTTGGCTAAGTTGAATGTCTATTTTGACTGGACTAACAGCAGATATCAAGCTACTGCTTCCTCATTAAGTTTAGTTTCTAACAGCATAATCTGCCAACATAGAATGACTGTAGAAATGCAATAGAAATTGAGCATTCTTTGCTATAAGTATCGTGACGGCAAATACGTAGCAAATATTGGGCAAAGTTTGCCATTTCAAATATTAAAAGCAAAAGGACAGCAGAAATCAAGTATGATTTGATGTCACATTGTGACAGCGAAATCGTGACGAGACTACGGCACGAGTTACTATATCAAATACTGACAGCAAAACTACAGTAAATATCGAGCACAGCCTGCCGTCATGACATGATTGCAAAAACGCGGCAGATATAGAACGCGATTTTCCTTATCAGTTAATGAAAGCAAAAACGCAACAGAAATCGTACACAATCTATCGTCACATGTACTGACAGCAAAAACCGAACACCGCCTCACGACGCGCGACGTGACTGCAGAAAACACGCATAATAAATATAATTTAAAATTCGAAAAATGAGCATTTGCCACACACTGGATTTTTTCAGTGAAATAATTTACATATTAATTGCTATGCATGTATGCAGTTTTTTAATAAGATACATAAATAAAAAAGCCATAACAATCAACAATACAATGAATAAACGTTTCGGCCTTTAATATGGCCTTCTTCAGTATCACTTGCTGTTACAAAATATAATTAATTATGCGTGTACCATTATTAATACATTAAATTCTAATATTAAAGTAACAAAAGAATATTACATTTTGTCAATTTAAAAAACCATTAAAACGTTTGATTATAATCTTACATTCAAGTAACCGTCATATAAGAGTTGCAACATATGAGATTGTCAGCGATCGTTCCTTTCTATTTAATTTAAGTTAAAGTTATTATGTCATTTTATTAATTTTGTACATTATTTCTATTTACAATTTAAATCTATCTTAAAATTATGTCGTTATTTAAAAAATTTTTTGAGTTCAGTTTCCATTTAAAAGATTCCAGAACGTGTATCAATGAAATGTAAGCAAAAGTTCCAAAAGAGACTAGAATACAATAAATAAAAGATTTCTTATATAATCAATCAATCTACAAGTTCTGAATAATATTCTTCTATTTTGATTTAATTCGATATAGGAATCCTTCAATTCTAGTCTAATTAATTTTTTACTACAATTAAGTTTAATTCTATTAACTTTAGAAACAAAAGATTGTTGGTGCATTATTTTTAGCAATCCTTGTAAATGCATTGGTATTAAATTTTCGCTTAAACATATTTTTAAAAATCTAGTTTTAATTCTTAATTTCAGGTTCCTTGTAATAATTTACCGGTACATAAAAATAATGAAAAAATTATAGTGGAATTCATAAAGAATACGGAATTAAATATATCAAAAATGGAGGAAAAAGATAAAAATTCTATAAGGAATGACACCATTTCAATTTTAAATAACCGTCAAACTAAAAGTACAAATAACGACAAGAATTTATTTAGGAGGAAGTCAAAATTAATTAAAGAGTTTATTAGTAATAATTCGAATATTTTGATAACGAAAGCGGATAAGGGGAATACCACTGTGATCTTAAATCTAACGAATTATAATGAAAAAATGAACAATACACTTGCAGACAGAGATACATACAAATTATTGAATAAAGATCCGCTAAATAAACTGGGCATTGAAATTAGGAATCATTTAATTCATTTGAAAAATATCTTGAACAGGATGTATATAAAAGGTTGTTGGTCACTGATGGTGTGGTTCCGAGAACCTACGGCTTACCGAAAATACATAAAGTGGATATTCCTCTTAGATTAATTGTAAGTAGTGTGAATAGCCCTACATTTCCGTTAGCTAATTTCCTTAAAAATATATTAAATAAGAGTTTTAATAAAAATAAATTGGGATACATTAAAAATAGTTATGAATTAGTAGAAAAATTAAATGGTAGACCAATTGATTCGAGTTATAAATTAGGCTCATTTGACATAGTTTCTATGTATACAAATATTCCAATAGAATTAGCAGTTGAAGGGATAGCTAGCAGATGGGAGACAATATCAAACCACACAAACTTACCAATTACAGAATTCATTTCATCATGTAAATTGATTTTAAACTCGACATATTTTCAATTTGAAAAAAAATTCTACAAACAGATTTTCGGTATGCCGATGGGTTCACCACTTTCACCAATTATTTCAGACTTAGTTATGGAGGATATAGAAAAGAAAATTCACTCTACAATTAACATTGAAATTCCGATTTATTTTAGATATGTCGACGACATTCTTTTAGCCTTACCGTATAATAAAATAGAACATAGCTTGAAATTATTTAATGAACAACATAATAGGATAAAATTTACAGTAGAAGAAAATGAAGATGGTGGAGAGAATTTTTTGGACATTACAATTAAAGTTAAGAATGGAAGAATCATTTTTGATTTGTACAAAAAACCTACTTGGTCGGGAAGGTATCTTAACTTTCATTCAAATCACCCTATAACACACAAAAAAGGTATAGTCATTTCCTTGCTAGACAGAATAATTTTTTTATCACATCCCAGTTTCCACACAAATAATATCACAGACATGATTAATACTCTATTGAATAATGGCTATCCCTTAGAATTTTTGTGCAGTACCATTAATAACAGAATTAAATCATTAATGCATAATATTGAACATAAAACCATGAATAACAACGACTTCTCGGATATTGGCATTAAGAAATTTGTTAGTTTGCCTTATGTTAGCAATTTAACCGAAAAATTCAAACATATATATGATAAATATAATATCAATATCGCGTATAAACCTACAAACAGCTTATCAAAATTTATTAAAACTGGC
Organism: Trachymyrmex cornetzi; assembly: GCF_001594075.2. Classification (NCBI taxonomy): domain Eukaryota; kingdom Metazoa; phylum Arthropoda; class Insecta; order Hymenoptera; family Formicidae; genus Trachymyrmex; species Trachymyrmex cornetzi. The sequence goes on from NW_017299618.1 coordinate 209,592, forward strand.
AAAGATAGACTTAATAAAATGGATAACAGTCATTTAGTTTACAAAATTAACTGTCTAAATTGTGAATGTTCTTATGTAGGACAAACAAAAAGGAAACTAAAAACGAGAAT
>NW_017299618.1:209797-211536 GCF_001594075.2 Trachymyrmex cornetzi
GTGGAGATTTTGGATTTGGAGCCCTTTTTCTATAAGCGTTCCATATCTGAAATGGTTCACATTAAGAAACAAAAGAGAGGACTAAATGAACAGAAAGATACCGATAAGTTACCTAATGCTTATTTACCGATAATGCACAATATATCGTAAATGATTCTATAGTTTTGAGTAAAAATAACAGATGGCAATATTTTACTTCACCACCACTTCTCTTCCTTCTCCTTCCCTAAGATTCCCTTCCTTACAGTTAAGACAATCTTCAAAAAAAGAGCTTATATATATAACGAACTCAGGGTTCAATCATTTTAAAGGAAAATGTTGTTCTTGTTATTACATATGTAACGAACTCAGATTTCAATCATTTTTTAAAAAATTCATTTTTGTGTGAATAATTATCGGACAAAAAAAGGAAATAAATGACGGACATTGTCCTATCCACAAGTTACTCCTCCATGACTGATTCAGAAGAAAAAAGGAAAAAAATGTTAAGTTAAGGTAAATAGTTGAAATTATTATAATTAAATCATAAAATTATATAAGAAATCTTTTATTTACTGTATTCCAGTTTTGGAACTTTTACTTACATTTCAATGATACACGTTCTGGAATCTTTTAAATGGAAACTGAACTCAAAAAATTTTTTAAATAACGACATAATTTTAAGATAGATTTAAATTGTAAATAGAAATAATGTACAAAATTACTAAAATGACATAATAACTTTAACTTAAATTAAATAGAAAGGAACAATCGCTGACAATCTCATATGTTGCAACTCTTATATGACGATTACTTGAATGTAAGATTATAATCAAACGTTTTAATGGTTTTTTAAATTGACAAAATGTAATATTCTTTTGTTACTTTAATATTAGAATTTAATGTATTAATAATGGTACACGCATAATTAATTATATTTTGTAACAGCAAGTGATATTGAAGAAGGCCATATTAAAGGCCGAAACGTTTATTCATTGTATTGTTGATTGTTATGGCTTTTTTATTTATGTATCTTATTAAAAAACTGCATACATGCATAGCAATTAATATGTAAATTATTTCACTGAAAAAACCCAGTGTGTGGCAAATACTCATTTTTCGAATTTTATTTTGTTGAAAGCCATGTATGCTAATTGTAAATATAATTTATATCGTACATTTAACATTCATTAACGAAATGCATTTTTATTAAAGAAATACATTTAATCAAAATAAGATTTTGCTAAATAGAAATTGCATTGTTAATTTTTTTGTATCTTAAATGGTGTTAACAAATGAATCATTTTCCGTATTGAGAGAATTGTTGCTCGGTTTTAACAAAATCAATTTAATATTCAGAATTCTCTATAGGAATTGTGTCAGAAATTAAATCAATAAGAAAATATTACACAGTTTTATTTTCACTAGCCGCGTTATGCACCAGGTATGTAAATATGAAACCGGAATTTACCAATATATATATATATAGATGGCCATAGCTATCAATATAGTTGCCATCAGACCGCGTCATTGACGCCATTTCCTTGTTCTGACATCTGACAAAGATTTTCAATTCACAACAACACAATTTTCATACAACAGTATAGTTTGTAATAGCGTTGAATATGTCGAGTTTTGTACCTCGAAACTACGATTTGCGGACAGCATTGATTTTCTGTTACCATTTGAAGAAAACTGCTGCAGAATCGCATCGTATGCTTGTCGAAGCTTACGGTAAGCATGCTCTTGGTAAATCACAG
>NW_017299618.1:211597-213243 GCF_001594075.2 Trachymyrmex cornetzi
TCAACAACAACTCGCGGATCAATTGAATGTGACACGAGAAGCTGTCTCCATACGTTTGAAATCCATGGGAAAGATCCAGAAGATGGGAAAATGGATTTCACATGAATTGAATGAAAGACAGCAAGAAAACCGAAAAACCATTTGCGAAATGCTGCTCCCCAGGTACAAAAGAAAGTCATTTCTCCATCGAATTGTGACTGGCGATGAAAAGTGGATATATTTTGAGAATTCTAAGCGTAAAAGATCATGGGTAACTCCAGGCGAACCATCGACATCGACTACAAGGCCAAATCGCTATGGACGGAAGATAATGCTCTGTGTTTGGTGGGATCAGAAAGGTGTGATCTATTATGAGCTGCTAAAATTTCAATAAGGGATCTCAATAAAGGTTGAACCAATCATGTTATAAGTGTGCTCAATCGATTGCAACCGCTCGGGATATACAATGAAAGTGTTTTTATTTTTTATCTACGTGCTCTACGTGCGGAGATATTGCGATGCAAAATACGAATCTGAAATATTTTATATATTATATTATATTTATTAAGAAACGTCATTGTCGTCGTCGACGTCGTCGTCGTCGTCGCCGCTACAAAGTGGTGGAAATAATGTTCTTTTGGAATTTTTAGCGCAAGAGGCAAATGTGGCGCTGGCAATGTGCATGGTCACATCACACATGTGTCTGGTTTCTGTGGCTGAAGATTAGATTAAGAAATCCGTCACATCGATGGCATAGAGGAACACGTAAGTGATTTTCTGCTTCTACAATTACACAAATTAGACTTGCTCGACACGTTTTTACACGAAATGAACGAATCTGGCAAAAAAAATGTATCGCTTGACCCCGTGGACCAAGATATTAATCGTTAAAGTTGATGACTATTCAAGTTATTCAGGTTAGGAAATCCGTCACATCGATGGCATAGAAGGACACATAATTTAAGCTAGAACATGTAATTTAACATATTCTATACTAGAATAAGTATTTTCTGCTTCCATTACACAAACTCTCTGCTTTGATAACACATTCTTTGTTTTAAAAATACAAATTATTGTCTATAATTTATTTTTACACACACACAGTATTTGCCTTGGTTATCTTGGTTAAATATTTGTCTGTAAAGCAGAAAATTTGTTTAATCTTCTATGCCATCGATACAACAAATTTCCTAATCTGGACATCTGTCAACTTTAATCAATAATTACAATTAATAACTCGGTTCGCGGGACAAAGCGACACATTTTTCATGTAGTGCAAAAATTTCATATAGTCAAAAATGCATCGAATGTGTCTATTTTTTTTCTCGAGGAGCTGAGTTGTAATAGTACATTGGCAGAAGATAGTCATAAAATATTTCCTAATTTTTCGGGTATGTATTTGTAGGTTACATGATGAAGGTAGCCCTGTGGTACAATTAAAATAACACCGTTTGTTAACTTTTCTTAACTACAGGAAACTTTGTACAGGTACACGATCGATTATGCCGTTTGCGAATATCGACGAAGATATGATTTCTATAAATAATTGTGAGAAAGAAACCTTACCTATATAATTTATTGATGCCACAGTAGTAAAGCAAGGTAAATCCTCGCTAATGAGGTACCCCGCGGGGTGAGGGGCCAGGGGGAAAACTGGGCGAGAGGGG
>NW_017299618.1:213279-218831 GCF_001594075.2 Trachymyrmex cornetzi
CCTCCCACCACCTCTCGCTGTTTTCCTCCCCGGCCCCCTTCCCCACGGGTGCACGTGTGTGTGAGCTCGTGACGTCACGACGCGAGGAGCGACGTGACGAAGGTACTGCGAGCTCGAGAGCGGAAGGGCGACTGAGGGAGATCGCGCGTTTTTTCGCGCCAACGCCCGTTCGATCACCCCCTCTTCGACCACCTCGCCGACAAAGTATCCAGAACTCCCTTTGCCGTATGCTCGATCTCGCTCTCTCCCTTCGACCCCCTCGCCGACGAAGTATCTAGATCCCCCTGTGCCGTATGCTCGATCTCGCTCGCACCAACGCTCGCGTCGATGAATTGGATCAAGAGTGATCGAAGATTTTTTCAAGGACACGCCGCGACATGTCACGACATGTTTCGCGGGTGACGTCATCGATGCGTTCGATTGTACCACACACATTCTTACTGTCGTGTTTTGTTAAAGTGTTAGTTTAATAAAAAGATATATTTAAAATAAAAATAATTTCCTTTTACGCTGTTTTTTTCTGTTGGGATACCACAGCCTTATCGGATGTGTCTTTCTCACACGATGTTATTACAATTGTCATAAGGGTATCTGGTAGATATCGCATCCTTAAGGACATGATAAGAATCTATTGTCCCTTCGTTATCTTTCATAACAGTACCTCAATTTCTCGTGCGCAGTTTTGTCTCTTATAAGGATATCTATTTTTATGCAGTTTTGTGTCCTCAATAGAAACCACATCCGTTAACACGTTCGATGAGGACAATGGTATATAAATGCGTATGGGCGAGGCTTTTTTTCATCATACATACCTTTTTGTGATTGTTTGAACGTATTCTGTGTACTACGATGCAGTCGCAAAGTAGAGAACTATCGACGAAGTCCACTGAGAATTCGTTAAAACAACTATTAGATGAGGAGGAAGACGTGTTCGATGAAACGGGTATGGGTTCTATAATCGATTTAATATATCAGACGTGGATTACGAATACGTTTGTCAAAAATTTGCGAATGATGATTGGATGCATACAAACGTACATGATGAAGCAGCGAAAAATAGAACCGAATATGTTACGTATGAGGGAGGCAAATACAATGAAAGACGCATTGATGTCATTTTTGGAATCGTTGAAGACGAGAGGTTTGCTGAATTCTATGTATTCTATGGAAGAGTTGAATCGTTTCTTCTCTACCCCCGAGAGCAAAGTGTTGCAACATTTGTTTATGGAAGATTTCATAACGAAAAATACATTCTTCGAATGGTTGCACAATCTGAAGGAGTATGTTAGATGTCACATGGCGACACTTAGCGATGCACCGAATATCGATTGTGAGAATTTTACATCGTCAGCAGAAGTGAAACCTGGAGGTATGAACGCGCTTTTTGCTTCAACCTCGAAACAGCAAACCGATGGAATATCCCAATATATTACAAAACTGGAAAATGGTCATCTGTACACCGTAGGAACTCAGGAAGGACAAACTGGACATCAGTTGATTCGTCTAGATGTGTATAATATTCACGATATTAAAAATAAGAAAAAAAATCAATGGTGGAAATATGCAGAATTGAGAACACAATTTTTGACATCTTTCCTCAGAGATCGTAAGCAGCAAATGGTGAATCAGCTTTTGGATTGTGTAGCTGACGATTTGAGGAAAGTATCATCGGTAACAAAGGAAAGAAAAAATGTTTATTAAAAAATATATATATGAGAGAGGGACAATCGTTCCACATATAATAATCACATGTTATATTCTTATCATATATTCTATTTATATCTTATTTCACTTTTTTACTTGCTATTGTTCCGAAAGAGAGCGAGATACACATCCTGAGTGAGACATGATAAAAGAGACGCACCACACGATTACCTCATTAGTTTGATGTAATCGTTTGTGGTGATATATCTCGACGTTCATCGTTATGGTGCCAACATTTGTCGATTTGCAAGGTATATCTCTTGTTTATTTTACAAATATGTTTAGTATTTGTTAAATCATTGTGTATGTTTTTTTTTTCGTTAAGGATTCTCGTGGATAAGCGATTTGTTGTCAAGGAGGTAGCAGAAAGGTAAAGAATGGAAGCGAATTGACATACAACATTTTTACATGCCCGATGCCATGGCGTTTTCTGACGAAAGCTGATCAATCGCACGCCTCATGGGTGATGACATATCATCACGGATTGCGGTGGAATGATGAGATGGTATCATATCGTACGGCGCAGCGTTTAATTTCAGAAGCTGTTGGTAGAGAAAGTGGGGCAATTGTATATGTGAAGGGATTTGAAAAATGGGGGTGGTTACTGGACATTTTGAACAATGATGATGTTATAGTGGAAACGATCGATGTGCATTACGGTGAGAATGAATCGCTTAAAACTTTAGACGCTACCAATACGTATCGGTGTGGAAGACACAATAAATGTTGCGCGTTACAGGATGTGTTAAAACTATCTAATCAGTGGACGCGATTTCAAAGCAAAGTAATACCTTTACATCTTTATTTTATATACTCAATGTATGTGCTTATTATAGCGTGCATTTTATTAAAATTAAAAGAAAAATTTGAATCGATAGATTTCTTTTCGTTACACATATCCCGAGTGTATGTATGTGTGAAGATACCACATCCTTTGAATATGATAAGATGCGTCAAGATTGTCTATTTTTTATATATATCCTTTATTTGTAATATGTGTATTAGGTAAGATGGTGGGGGGGTTGTGGTTTTTGATGTTTCCGACGATGGAACGATATATAACTGCGTATGGGGTAAGGTTCTTTTCACATTGAGTTTTGGAATGCTTAATATGTCAAGCGATAACAGTTCGCACGAAAGTATGAACAGCTATAACAGTTCTAACGAGAGTACGGACAACGATCTGCATTGTTATGAGCGTTTGTTACCGAGTTCTACGTTGGTTATATCTTGTATAAAGGAGAAGAGGTGTTGAAATTTAGCTACACATCATTTACGGAGAGAAATTGGAAATTACTGTTCGCGAGAGATTTTATAGATGAAAAGCGCGGTAGTTCTTGTTGACGATCGCACAAGAAGATATGAGAACGCAGCTGTGAAAGGTGTGCGAAAAATCAGTGATATTAGAAGGATTTCTGAAAAAATTAAATTTGATATACCTACAGATAGTTGTGGTGAAACGCTCTGGTTCACGTGTAAGCGAGGGCAGGAATTTTTTTAATATAGAGAGATGGATGAGGAGGTGGAGGATCTTTTTAATCGTGCGACGAGCATCGATACGGTGGACATATATCGGGTATGGGAGCAAAAATGCGACGAGTGTCTCGATTTCTTGCGGGAGACGTGTCGAAACAGTAAATGTCAACGAACATCTACCGGAGTAATGCATCGATTGCTCGACTAGCACGATTGGAAGGCTTGAGAAATTTTTCACGACAACGTTTTGAACACGTGGGCTCTGGTCGTGTCGAATCACAAAAGATTGGATTTTCATGGTTGGAGATCGAAACAGCTTTTAACAATCGCGTATTGAGTGGTGTGGTGTTGAATTCGAGTTACATCGAAACTCAACAGTTTCTCGACGACGCGAGAGATATCGTTATCGATCGGATTCGCGATAATCTTCAGAGATATAATTGTTTAAAAGTAAATACGATATTTAACGGTGAGTTCGTCGCGGATGCTAAGAGATCTGCTAAGTGTATCACTACGAAAAATTACGAGCTTTTTAACACATCCGATCTGCGAGAGTGGTACGAACACGTGACGGATAATATTTTAGCAGCACTGGAGGAATTTCAGGAACGTGACAGTGGATGGGCGCTGTCACGTATATCGAATCTGATTGTAAATGTTAACAAGTATAATTCTATGCATGAGGGATGTTGGGTGGAGCTGCGGCGAGAAATTATGCTGAAGAAGGCGGTGATCAACGTGCGTTCGATGGACAATGCGTATTTCGCCTGGTCGGTGGTCGCCGCTCTGTACCCTGCAGAAAGAAACGTAAATAGAAAATCGTCGTATCCGGATTATACTACCGTGTTGAATCTTGAGTGTATCGAGTTTCCCGTTACTTTAAAACAAATTACGAAATTTGAATTTTTGAACGATATATCTATCAACGTATTTATCGAGCAAGAGAGTGGTGGAAAAAAAAGAAACGATGGTAATGTAATCGTTCCTCTTCGTCTTACCAGAGAGAAGAAAGAGAAACATGTAAACCTGTTGTATCTGCAAGACTCAAGACGCAACGATGAAAACGTCATCGGTCATTCCACATTTATTAAAAATCTGTCAAGATTGACAGGTTCACAATTGAGTAAGTGTACGAAAAAGAAGCATTTGTGCGTTAGGTAGGTATACTAGTTGTATATAGCGATAAAAAAAACTGTGTAACGCGTATGACTCGTTACTTTACAGATGTCTACATTATTTTCTTACGAGCGAGAAATTGTCGCTTCACATCGTTGACTGTACTACGACAAACGAATGTGCTATTATTCTTCCAAACGAAAACGATAAATGGTTATCGTTTCGTGGTCATAATAAGAGGGAGCGACTTCTCTTTGTCGTTTATGCTGATTTGGAGTGTATACTGGCGAAGAAGACTACCGATGAAAACATTTCAAGAATCACCTATCAACATCACAAGGTGTTCAGCGTAGGGTATTACGTACGTTATGTATACGACGAAACTATGTCGATATACAAATCTTATCGAGGCGAGGATTGCGTATCGTGGTTTGTCAAGGAATTATACGATTTGGCGCATCGTGCGAAAACGATATTCGATAAGAATATAGCTATGGCGGAGTTTACATCGAACGTTGAGTAGTAAAAATTTCGAAACGCGACTCACTGTCATATCTGTGAAAGACCATTTGAGGAAGGAGATTTGCGCGTACGCGATCACTGTCATTTAACCAGACGTTATAGAGGTCCTGCACATTCACGTTGTAATTTACAGTATCACGATACGTACGTTATTCCTGTATTTTTTCATAACTTGGCAGGTTACGATGCACATTTTATCATAAAGGATATTGCTAATAATTTTGTGGGTAGAGTCGACTTGTTACCTATAACGAAAGAAAAATATATATCGATTACGAAACATGTCAAGGCTACAGCAAACTCTAAGCGAGGAACGAACCGTTTGAAATTGCGTTTTGTGGATTCGTTCAAATTTCTCAATACTACCAGGTATGTAAATGTGAAACCGGAATTTTTTAATAGAAAATACCCGTTTATTGCATGAAAATGATAAAAAATATTTTATTCGAAGTATTGCCCATCGCTAGCTATACATTTTCCCCACCCGTCTGACAATTTGTGGATGCCACGCCAAAAAAATTGTTGCTCTTTTGAGCCAAATCAGTCATCTAGCCATTTTCGTACATCATCGTAAGAAGTGAAGCGCTGCTGAGCAAGTGCGTGTCCCATCGATACAAATTAGTAGTAATCGGACGGAGCCAAGTCTGAGTGAGCCGCATGCGAAAGTATTTCCCAACCAAACGCTTCAATCGTTTCCTTGACCAGTTTTGCTGTGTGTGATGGTGCATTATCAT
>NW_017299618.1:219221-221840 GCF_001594075.2 Trachymyrmex cornetzi
AATTGATCCGCGAGTTGTTGTTGAGTTTGAACGTCATCCTCATCCAACAATGCTTGCAATTCGCTGTCTTCGAACTTTTTCGGTGGTTTTCCATGTTTTTCGTTTTTCACGTCAAAATCGCCCCTTTTGAATTTTTTAAACCACTCAAAGCACTGTGATTTACCAAGAGCATGCTCACAGGTAAGCTTCGACAAGCATTCGATGCGATTCTGCAGCAGTTTTCTTCAAGTGGTAACAGAAAATCAATGCTATCCGCAAATCGTAGTTTCCAGGCACAAAATTCGACATATTCAACGCTATTACAAACTATACTGTTGTATGAAACTTGTATTGTTGTGAGTTTAAAATCTTTGTTAGATGTCAGAAGAAGGAAATGGCGTCAATGACGCGGTCTGGCGGCAACTACATTCACAGTTATGGCCATCTATTGGTAAATTCCGGTTTCATATTTACATACCTGGTAGTCTCGAGAAATTGATATCATATTTCGACAAGAGTAAATTGAAAATTATACGATCGGAATTTTCTAATCTCGACGTCGAGGATTTTGATTTGCTTACGCGGAAAGGAGTGTTTCCGTACGAGTATATCAATAGCGTTGATAAGCTAAACGAGACTAGTTTACCACCGCGTGAACTGTTTTATAGTTCGTTGACCGACGAGACTGCTTCCGATGACGATTATCAACACGCGACAAACGTTTGGCGACGTTTTTGCATAGAGATTTTCGGCGATTACAGTGATTTGTATCTCAAGACAGATGTGCTTTTATTAGCAGACGTTTTCGAAAATTTTCGTGATACGTGTATTGAGAGTTACGGACTGGATACAAAGTATCAATACACTTTACCGGGATATACGTGGGACGCTATGTTGAAATACACTGGTATTCGATTCGAATTACTCACCAACATCGATATGGTGATGTTTGTGGAACGTGGTGTACGCGGTGGATTGAGTCAATGTTCACATAGATACGCGCAATAACAAGTATAACGCATCTTCGTACGATCCTTCGGAACCCTCGACGTACCTCATATAATTCGACGTGAATAATTTGTACGGTTGGGCGATGTCCGAATCCTTACCGTACGGAGAATTTCAATGGGTCGACGACATCAAGCTCTTTGACGTAATGTCTGTGTCGTCAGACACCGTTATCGGTTATAGTCTGGAAGTCGACCTTGTGTGTATCCACAAAGCGTTCATGACGCTCATGTTGATCTTCCATTCTGCCCCACTCGCGAACGGCCTCCCGGAAAACGGAATGTTAAATTGCTAGTCACTCTTTACAATAAGGAGCGCTATGTCGTGTACTATCGCAATCTGCAGCAATGTATTCATCATGGTCTCCGCATCACAAAAATTTACCGTATATTACAATTCACCCAATCCCCATGGCTTCGCGGATATATCGAACTTAATACGAGATTTAGAATGCTCGCGAATAACGAATTCGAGAAGAATTTTTACAAATTGATGAACAATGCGGTATTTGGAAAAACGATGGAGAACGTACGCGATCACGTTGACGTTCGACTTATAACGCGTTGGGATGGGAGATACGGTGCGGAAGCGATGATAGCGAAACCGAATTTTCACAGTAGAAGTATTTTTTCTGAAAATCTAGTTGCTATAGAATTGCGCACACTCGAGGTAAAAATGAATAAACCGATATACGTAGGTATATGCATTCTCGAAATAGCTAAGTTGCGTCTATACGAATTTCACTATGAGTACATAATACCATTGTATCGCGATACATGTAAGATTTTGTACACAGACACTGACAGCTTGATTTATCTTCTGGAGTGTGAGAATTTATACGAGGACATCAAGCGTGATATCGCAAGATTCGACACGAGTGATTATCCTGAGAGAAAAGTGTATGATATTCCACGCGTTAATAATAAAATACCCGGTTTGATGAAAGATGAAAATTGTGGTGTGGTTATAACGGAATACATTGCACTCAGAGCGAAGATGTACGCGTTGAAAGTGATCGCAAAGAGCGATACGAAGAGAATAAAGGGTGTCAAGAAAAACGCGAAAACGATCACTTTCGACGATTATGTGCGATGTTTGAACGATGTAACGGTATAGTCGAGACGTCAATCATGCATACGATCGACATTGCACGAGGTCTACACGGTGTCTGAATTGAAGCTCGCTCTTAGTCGGCACGATGATAAGCGGTACGTCGATGCACATTTGGCTCCCCGGCAACACGGAATCCAGCCCCACCACTTTTACCCCCACCTACCGGCATCGAGTCGGCCGTCTTCGCCACGACAGCGAGCGAGACAGCGAGAAGCAGTGCCCGTACTTTTCGCTCTACCAGTAAATCGTAAACATATGTGAGTATTAGAGCGAAAAGGACGGCCGCTCTATCTCGCTGTCTCGCTTTCTCTGCTAGTTGCATGTTATAAGCGACCGAAAACCGAAAATGTACTTTCTCGGCCGCTCGGCGTATTCTTGTACAGGGTATCCCGATCTTTTCCCAATCACTTTTGTATTCATAGAGCGGATTAAACTGAGTCGAAGTCCTCCACCATTTTGAAATTTTCGCAATAGTTAATATTATAAGATATTAATTACTAAAAATTGCAAAATATTAGT
>NW_017299618.1:222396-225465 GCF_001594075.2 Trachymyrmex cornetzi
GCCGGTAGGTGGGGGTAAAAGTGGTGGGGCTGGATTCCGTGTTGCCGGGGAGCCAAATGTGCATCACTGCGTCGTACCCGAATCGATCACTACTCTACCTTGGGGACATTATAAAATACCTCTGTAATGTATGTTGTATTTTTTTATTGTAATAATAAAATAAAATGTTACAATACATCGGTTTTATCTATCCAAGAATTATGTGAACTGTCCATTCCTAACCATTTTACATACACTTTATTTCCTCGTTTGCGTAGTATTTTTTCCACGAGATAAACGTCAGGATTAGAGACTCGCTGTAATTCGTGTTTGTAGAATCCACCAGCTATCGGCTTCCCTTGATAATCTTTCAGTAGATACCTTGCAGGATTCGTACGTTGTGTTTTAACGATGTAGAAAATCTCGGTGGACCAATTAGGTGTATAACCCTTTTCAAAAATTTCTTAAATTTACTAATACGTACTGGATCGCCTATCTTGAACCTCGTTGGAGCGGCAATTTTTATATGACTGTATACGTATATACCGTCGACAAGAGTCGTTTTGCAACGGTGGATGTTACGTCTATCGGTCGCATCCCAATGGTTCGACGTTTATGATGATTATAATCTGACAATAGACGCGGTAGATCGTCGATCCATTTATACGAGAGTAGGTATAATGTAGCGGTTCTAACCCATGGGGCTAGAGGGGAGCGCGGGGTGCGGGGGATACTCGTAGGCGAGGGGAAGCGTAGCGCGGGGATTCTTCGGTGGTGGGGTATGACGTCATGCGGAATGGCAGTAAGATTTTGGAGACTACAGTCACGTACGAGTACAAGACAACAAAAAAAACATCACAAAAAAGGAAATATTGCCATGAACAAAAAACAAATAGTTATAAAACGAAAAGTGTTACAAAGGGAATATGCTCCAACCGTTTTTCGACCGAGATATAGCGTAATGTAATTTTTATAGAAACAACGTTTATTAATTATTCTAAATATCTAAATACAACCAAGTTTCATAATTATTGAGAGTAGGTATAGTAGGCGAGTTCTAACTCTATGTGTCTAGAGCGCGGAGAAGGTCCCTCGGTCGCTGCCGCGACCCCGCGACCACCCCAAAAATGCATTGCGGGCCGCCACCGCCGCCGCTGTCGCCGTGGGCCGCCCCACCTGCCCACAGAAGTACGACAACCTTTTATCCTTTTGTTTTTTTTATGACTTAGTTTTCACAATACGCTGTGTTCTTTTCTTTTTCTTTTACTAGGGCAAAGGATGGGTAGTAAAATAAAGTACATATATAGTGATGCGAACGAATTTATTTTTATTCACATTTCTTTTACATAATTTTTTTCTTATGCACAAAAAACTACAGCTAACAGTTCGCAGTCGAGGAGCTGATTTTTATCAAAGTAATCGCTAGCGCATATTACATTTGGTATATCTTTAGCATCCGTTACAGTGGATGAGATATTTGAGAATCGTATAAACTTTGTATCGACTTTCTCGACGATACCAACCAATTGATCGAATGCTAATTCAATGCATTTATCTAAGTTGAACATAAACAATATTGTTGATTCAGTCATCATTAAACATACGTTAGATGATTCCAAGCATACAATTTTAGCATTTTTAATCGTACTGAATCGCACAGTCAGCGGTCCAACGGTAATAGAATTGCCCTTGCAGTGATTTCGAAGGCAGTTTTGAATGTTCCAATGTTGTTCATAGAGTCCTTTCCATGTTTCGAGAGATAGTAAGGTAGAGTGGGGTGTTGTGTGCCGGGTTTTGTTTTTGAACCATAACTTTTTCAAAAATGCATATTGTTGTAATGTTAAACATCCTATTTGTAGCTTATCTCAATGCCGAAGAATCTGTAAGGGCAGTTTTTTGAATTTCGCAAATTTTGAAATTGTTTTATAATTCTGAAAAAAAAGTGTAAATTTACGATTTTGAAAATTTGTGGGGTGTTGTGTGCCACGACTGTAAATAGTAGAAAACAGCATTTTTTTATAAATGTTCTTTATTAAACCTTGAAAAAATGAAAATATAAGTGTATAATTGTAATGAAAAAGAAGTTTAATCACTTTCAGCCGCTTCGCATTGAGAACAAGTGAAATATCCCGTTTTCATATTTGCACACTTGAGGTGAACAGTCCGATCGCACTCATTGCAATGAATGGTGTTATTTCTGTTAGGTTTTTTAGGCATATTGCGCAAACAAATAATGCAGAAGTCGACGTCCTCCTCTTCTGATGATCGAGAGGATATATATATTTTCTATATACCGAGACAATTTCATTCTAGAGATATTATATAATTCGCTCACTGACCGGATAAATTTATTTCCAATTGCAATCTCTTTTATCGCACTAAGTAAGTCAGTACCAGTAATATTGGTCTCTGGCTTCGGCGTATTTTTATAAGTATTGCGAGGCATGCTGACTACGAAAATCCTATGAAAAAGAAACAAAAATTACAAAAAAGTAATGAAGTTTCACTTAAAAATTACTACAATTACGTTACATTTGCATGAAAAATGCAAATAATTCGTCTAAAATGTATGACACGTGGTAAAATGTCGAAAATGGAGTGGTACACAACACCCCATATTCCGTGGCACACAACACCCCATATGCTACATTTCGAAATAGCCACCATAACCTCGTTACACGCTACATTTACACAAAATAACTTTAACCATTTTAAAGGCAATAGTCCATAGATACTTTTAAATATCTGAAGATTTACCTGTCGCTTCACTTGCCTGCAAAATTGCGTGAAAAAAAATCGTCCACAAAACTTTTCGTAACACAACGAAACTACAACAACTCGTGAAACTTGTGGGACGCGTGCACAAGCGTCGGATGCTCATGGAAAGTTAGATTAGGTCTACAAAGTAACCTGACATTACGCGGATGAAGCTCGGTGGGCCAACGTTGATACCAATTTCTAGAAATTTGTATCCCGTACGTGTCAATGCTTATTTCCTGCCTAGTATGCAAACCGCACGATGCACGGGCGCGCTATAGAAAAATATAAAAGAAATATTAAATAATTAATTAAATAGTTAATTTGAAAAAG
>NW_017299618.1:226024-226437 GCF_001594075.2 Trachymyrmex cornetzi
ATACATACGTTTATACATACATACATACATACATACATACATACACACATACATACATACGTTTATACATACGTTCATACATACGTTTATACATACGTTTATACATACGTTTATACATACATACGTTTATACGTACATACGTTTTTACATACGTTAATACATATGTTTATACATACGATTATATATTACAAAGGAAGGGAAAGAAAAGAAATTTAAAACGTATTTTTAAAAAATCTCATATTTTATTCTTTAAACTTGATACATTTTTTTGGCATTGTGATCACCAGTTATGTATTTTAAATACATTTTGTAAAGCACAATTCTTAATATGTTTTCCACATCGCATAGTATTGGTAACATCTAGATTATGTAAAGAATCTATATCTTTGTAATCAGCATCCAAGGTCTCAATG
>NW_017299618.1:226756-228975 GCF_001594075.2 Trachymyrmex cornetzi
ACAAACGTTGGTACGGTCATGGCGAACGATTTTTCTAGACTGCAATCGATTTCGACGAATCGTATATTTTATAGCGTGTCGTAGAATGCACTTAGGTGATTTTACGCACAACGTTGGTCAACGGATTGTACTGAACCACGCGATCGTGTATGATGAGACAATAGGCTGTAGTATTTACAGTACATTCTCCTTGCAGTCAAATTCTATGCGCACGTCCACAGTGGTGCCTTTGACGAATTCGTTTTGTCGCGAACAATCAATGACTACAAAAGGTCCTTCCTCGGTAAATGAGAGCACGTTGAGTAGCGTTTCGAAGCAATCGTTTCCATAATACGCTCTACGAAAACGGGCGTACATATCAAACAGGACGGCGTATCTCTTTTTGCCAAAATCCAGATTTAAATCGTCGTACGGATAAAACGTTGAATTTAAATAAAGTTTCACGTTACTCAAATTACAATCGTCGAACACGCTACCATTTTGTGACATGACATTTTTTCGACCAGTCTGCAGAGCAAAGATAACGTATCGCGGTTTCTCAAGCTGAGTCGCCGTTTTGACGGCCCATGAATGCTTCGTCGTATTCTGTAGCAGAGGATACTCGTACAGATCCCACGAGCGAAAACTCATGCTCAGATAACGACCGCTTTCCAATGTTCGCAGCATTGATAATTTATTGATCTCGTTTAACGCAACGTGAGGCATCCGCCACTGTACTTTAAATAATTCAATTTCAGACTCCGTCACAGGATTTCCCACCAAGCAATTGTTGTCGTTGCGCGCTCGTATCAAAATCAATTCGTGACGAGCGTTGACGATCAGGCGTTTGTTATCTTCGCAAAAGCCCAACAGCATGCTGAGCGGTACGCAAAAATTAAAGTGTCCTTCCTCCGTGTCGGATCTAGTGTTCCATCCAGCGTTGAGCGCAATCAAAGCTTTATCGTACGTCAGCGACACGTAATTCTTGAGCGTGCTAGTTATGCCTACGTTTCTGTTGCGGTCAATCTCCATGCCGTTGAGTTCATATCGAATTTCATCAAACATGAATGCCACACAATTATTTACAAGCGTCGTAGGCGTCTGATCGTTTTTCTTTTTCACCGTCAATCTTCCTTCGACGTAGAGAAAACTTTCGCACGGCAACGTGTACAAATCCTGTTGCTGTATGGGTATTCTTATTTCATCGTTGTACCCGAACGTTGTATTGCCGAACGGGTTGTACGTGTAAGTCTCGATCTTGGCGATGCGATCGTCAACGATCGGCTCACCGGTAATATTCAAGATATCAATCATTTCAAAAGTTGCGCACCGAGAATCCCAAAGATTGTAAAAATTTAACGTTCGACGCGCTAAGTTTCTTCTTGCTGATGCAACCGGATGAGCGAGTGTTGTCGAGCTGTGACGTCACCGGCCTTGTAAAGAATTCTTTATCTCTCTGCGTGCGCTCCGCTCCGTTCAATACGAGCATCTCACGCTCCCGTTATCGCTGTCGCTGTCGCTGTCGCACGTGCAATCTGACGGTGATCTCCTCTCCGCGAAAATCGAGCAATCGTCCGTTCTGGTCGACGACGCGTATCGTTAGATCCGTAATGCTCCGTGCGGTGATCGGCAAGTAAATGATCTGCGCGGGCCTTTCCGATATCTTATATCCCGGCGGTACGCTCGGCGAAAATTCGTGTATCGTGTGTGCACCTTTGCCGTTGCTGTATGCACCCGCGGTCACGTTACATTCTACGCGGATAACGTTTACGTTCATTATGTTGATCGACACGTCCGATTCGTGCCATTTTTGCGGTCGCAGTATACGCTTCGACGAGAATCCCAGCAGCGATCCAATGCTGTTGAGCTTGCCAAAGTTTATTCTGTAGGCGCATCTAATCTCGCATCTCATCGTGTAGTTTGCGCGGATTGTTATCGGATATTCCGCATCCTCGCCATCGTCGTCATCATCGGTGTCGCTGTTATAATTGTCAACGGTTTTAAGCGCGTCGCGGCGTGAATGCAAAATCGCACGTTTCAAAAATTCATTTATGTCTCGTACTTCGTACGAACCTTCGGGAATTGTAATTTCTGCGTCGTCTTTGTCGAAATAAAATTTATTGTTTGATTCGTTTACGTTCGGTATCGTGTGATAAGTCTCAAAAATCATCAGACCGAGTTCGTAATCACCGTCACTCAAATCTATGGCGGGGAAGTAGTTCGCCGCGAGGAGACTGCTC
>NW_017299618.1:230698-230970 GCF_001594075.2 Trachymyrmex cornetzi
ACGATGAATTTTACGCGTTGTGCCGCGACTGTTGGCAATAAAAATATGGATTCGTAATGATAGACAAAGACAGTGCGCTCACAAATGGACGATACAGAAAAGGATTTAACGAGTTCGCGTTACCGTAACGTAATCAGTCGTCATCGATACTTAACCAGAGACAAACATGGCAGATGTACGCGAGCGCGAAAAAATCGTGAAGGAGATCGAAAGACAAGCGAGTCGATCCGCAAGAAACATCGCGCTCTGAAGACCGGTAGAATCGAGGAGAG
>NW_017299618.1:231031-232722 GCF_001594075.2 Trachymyrmex cornetzi
GGCGAGCGCGCGACAAAGAGAGAGTCGCGCGACGAAGATGCAGCGTCTGCCCCTAAACGTGAGAGGAAGGAAGAGGAGGCACAAAAGGAGGGAGAAAAAGCGAGCGAGACGTTCGAACCTTCCGCAACTCTGCATAAATCCAGTGATCGATCGCGCGAACTGATAACTTCCACTCCACGTGCCAAAATCATACCGACGATAGAGTCATTGGAAAACGTTTTCGAAACGACGGAAGACTCACTAGCGACGAAGGTTCAAAATCAGCTGCAAACGTCGAAAGGTCGAGAGGCGTTACGAGCCAACTTGGGTCCGCTGGGTCAAAAGTACGTCGAGGCTGTCCTGCGGGGAGCGCAAGATAAAGAGAGTGGTATACACAGAGAGAATTTTTTCTTAGAATTTACCCTGAAAATATGACACTCGTGGGACAACATTGTATTTCGAAGAATTTTAATATAAATCTCTATCATTCATTAATAAAACTACAATAAAGTATAAAATAAGTTTGATCAATTTTACTAAAGTGCATGGTAAAAATCTTTAAAATATTGTATTGTACCACAATCACCATATTTTCAGGGTAAATTTTAAAAGAAAATTCTCTCCGTGTAGATCATGTGTACGGCGTTTATCTACACAAGGATGGGTTGATGTTTGGCAATAAACGATTCGACGTGGATGACGCGGACAACATAATTATTGACGGCGTACGATACACCGGTACCCCCGGTCTTTACGAGTTGATTTTCAAGAGAATGCCCGACGATGCCCTCTACACGGAAGACGATATGCACAAGTACAAGAGCATGCTGTTGATGACGAGCGCGCACAAACACAAGCATCATTCGCAAGGTCGATTATTGAGCAACAGGGGATACAAGTACAAATACATAATCGCGCCGTTGATGCTGGTCACACCCAAGAAACAGACTAAGAAATCTGGAAAAGGATTACCTCACGCAATAACGCTAAACGACAACGCGATTAATTACGTGCACTGGGACGATCCCAACGAGCTGGTGGATCGTCTACGATTCCTCGACGCTTCGCACCGAGCGGGTAACAACGCTCACGACAACGAGATGCTATCGATCATCGAGGAACTCCGCGAAGCCGGTCTTATTATAAATTAAATCGTGTATCAATGAAACGAGGCAGTCGAGTAACAACAGCGACAAAAAATACATTATTTTCTTGTGTATTACGCGTCGAATCATGAAAAAGAGATCCGATGAAAACAAAAAAGTTAGCTCCGAGAGACGTCGACTCGTTGAGGAATTGCACGCTCCTGCAAGAAGAAATTTTCCGCGAAGGCGCGTAGTCCGGGGATACGACGATCTGTGGCAGGCTGATATAGTTGAGATGCGTCCGTACTCGAGCCTCAACAGAGGTCACCTCTACATACTCACTATCATCGATGTGTTGAGCAAGTACGCGTGGGCCGTGCCACTCAAGAGCAAGGGTGGAAGCGAGACGGCTGACGCTATCGCTGAGATCGTTCGAGCGAGTGGAAGATGTCCGAAAAATTTACAAACGGATATGGGGAAGGAATTTTACAACGCCGATGTGCAGAAAATCTTGAAAAAACATGACGTTAATCACTATTCCACGTATTCGACGTTAAAAGCGTCAGTGGTCGAGCGGTTCAATCGCACGCTCAAGAACGATATGTGGAAGATGTTTACGCTCAACGG
>NW_017299618.1:232793-233184 GCF_001594075.2 Trachymyrmex cornetzi
GCGCCCCGCCGACGTAACTCCCGCGATCGCCGAAAGACTCTTGAGCACAGTGTACAGCGCGATAAAGATCGCGGGTCCGGCAAAATTCAAAGTAGGCGATTCGGTACGCGTGATCAAGTACAAGACGGTTAGTACAAGAAGGGTTACACGCCAAATTGGACCACCGAGGTGTTTACGATCGTTAAGGTACAACGTACTAATCCCATAACCTACTTATTCGAGGACTATCGAGGAAAATCCGTCGCTGGAGCGTTCTACGAGCACCAGTTGCATCGCGCTACTCATCCGGATGTGCATCTCGTGGAAAAAGTACTGCGCAGGAAGGGGGACAAGGTGTACGTCAAGTGGCTGGGATTCGATGGATCGCACAATTCATGGATACATAAAAACA
>NW_017299618.1:236462-236959 GCF_001594075.2 Trachymyrmex cornetzi
TTAAATATATTATATATTTTTATATATATGTATACATATGTAAAATATGTCAAATATATTAAAATTTGTAACATTTTTGAAAAAATTTTACACAGGCGACTAATAATCTCCTATTTACTAGTGATTCGGTACGTTACTGAGCCTACATTGAATGCGCATGCGCCAGAAATCCGTCCCACCTAACAAAACTGCGGACAGAAAGGTAGGTCAACGTGCTCGTCGTGCAGACGCTCCGGATATTCTAAGTCAACCTCGAGAATGTAACCGGTGGATGAATCCGGAGCGATCGCGTTCACGTCAAAGTTAGCAACGTCTTAGACCCATTGAAATTCGGCGTATGGCAATAGTTGACACATCGCCCATCCATACCAATTATTCACGTCATAGTACATCAAGTACGACGACGGTTTCGATGAGTCGTACGAACGCATATACTTGTTATTAGCCTGCGCGTATCTGCCGGAAAATTGACTGAGGCCACCGCGTATACCGCGCTC
>NW_017299618.1:237094-237607 GCF_001594075.2 Trachymyrmex cornetzi
AACCCAAAATAGTGAAGGCACCTGTAAATAAAAAACAAAAAATTATAACTGTTACCATTATTTTTATTAGTAAGATGGAAAATAATTTTTTTATGTGTGTACTTACAAAAAATTTCTTGTGCTCCATTCTTGTGACTTGCGATCTCATGAGACGGGACAAGTTCTTGATCCATGCGAGATGGCCCAAATTGTCGTCGCGTGGATCTTGCAGGTACAGGAGATTGATATGCTTCTCCTTCTTATCGCTGGTGAGCCGTAGAGGAAGGATCTGTTTGTTTTCGATGCCGTACACGTTGATCGACATCGCGTTCAATTGTTCGAATTTGTTAATGTCTTTGAACGTTATTGGAAATTCGATGTTTGTGAAATTTAACACTGTCGTGTAATGCGGATACGATGACTCGCGCTCCGTATATTTTTTGGCCGGGTACAAAGCGGCGACTACCGACCACGCGAAGCACGCATTGTCCGCCGTACGCACACTGATCACCGCTCGTTTCGTCACTATTTCCC
>NW_017299619.1:0-1241 GCF_001594075.2 Trachymyrmex cornetzi
ACAACTCAAGACGTTTCTAAACAAGATCGTCTTGGACAAGTCTCGTCTTCAGATTTTACTCAAACATTTACTTGATTTATGTCTATGAATCTAGAGGGCATCTTAAGTCTATGCTTAAGCTGATCTTGAAAATAAGCTTTGACTATGAATACGGCCCTAGGACTCTAGTCAGTACCAACATTTTCCAGTTTAGTTTTTTGGGAAAATGTCATATAACCTAGAGTCCTAGATTTATCAGAGAGCCGCAACCGGTTTAAGGGCCATTCCACACTAACTTGCAGAGCCACATAACTAGAGACCCTCTAATCAGAGTCGCGACACGAGGAACGGAGACTCTAGTTAGAGACACTCTTTTACGGTCTCTTTATATTAAAAGTCTCTAGTTTCAGCAAAATCACAAGAAAGAGAGACGAATATGTTGTGTCTCTTTCTAACCTTTATAGTTCTTGTATGAGTCATGATCCCGTAAGATACGTCTTTCTATAGTACGACTTTTAGAACATTATTAAAAATTATTGCAAAATGGTTGGGTGTGCAGCCCCATTTTGCAATAATTCTGCAGCCAAAGGTTACATAATGAAAATATTTTCGTGTGATGTCGAGCATTATGGGCAACAAATGTTGGAAAAAATGTGCGTTCAGGGAAATGCTATTAACGCTATTTCTGTCATTCTATGCTTGTTTTGGTTGGAAAAATTGATTCTTTACAAAATAGATTAGTTTGCAAACGATTTTTAACGTAATCGATACGCACATCGCCTATTCCTACAATGGCTACGTTCGGCAACGTTACTCGGATGCCTCCGATGCCTCGGATTTATCATCCGTCTTTGTTTAACATTAAATGTTAAATAAGGACAGATGATAAATCCGAGGCATCCGAGCAACGTTCCCGAACGCAGCCAGTATTGACATTCGAATATTGGCGAGAATTGCTGACAAATGACGAACCAATCAAAATTGGCTGTTCTCATGTCGCGACTCTGATTAGAGGGTCTCTACGCATAACCATATGCATAAAGCAAATTATCCAATCACATTTCTGTCATGAAGACAAACGTAAACTACGATTGGATGATTTTCTTTATGCATATGTTTAATCGACTATGCAAGTTTGTGTGGAATGGCCTTAAGTCAGTAATTTTGTTCGCGTCGCATGCTCCAACATGCTCCTACCATAGTTTCTACTTATTCCAACATGGTCGTTGAAGTGAATAGGAGCTATGGTAGGAGCATGTTGG
>NW_017299619.1:1442-12968 GCF_001594075.2 Trachymyrmex cornetzi
GCAACAGCAAATCAGAATGCATAACACCGGTCGCGCATCTCTGATAAATCTAGGACTCTGAGGCTGGAGTCCCATGAGGTGTATTTACCGCGTATCGCGTAACCGCGTAACCAATCAGAAGCGATCCGCTGTTGTGGTTTCGCGTTTTACTGATTATTGATTGGTTACGCGGTTACGCGGCAAATACGCTTTATGGGACTCCACCCTGAAGGTAAATTTTCACGAGCTGCTCAAACCGGCTGTTTCAGCGACAAAAAGAATCACGTGGTCAAAATTGACGAATATCAAACGTCCATTTTGAGCACATGACCCTTTTTGTCGCTATTACAGCCGGTCAGAGCAGCTCGTGAAAATTTACCTTCAGGGTGGTGTCCCATGCAGCGCATCATGCGTAAGCTGATTCGCGTATCGCCAATTACAGAATCATTCTCTTAGATATGCTTGCGAAATTTGCAAACAGATCTAAGAGAATAATTCTGTGATTGGCGATACGCGAATCCTCTTACGCACGATCCGCTGCATGGGACATCACCATACGGCGTACTTTTCGAGATGCGTAGGTTACGAAAACCAATCGTAAATTCATTTAGCATTTCTGTTAGAGTGTACAACAGAAATTCTAATCAGCAATTGGTTGCATTAGTTCCGCATTTCTCTAATCTTCCGCGAAATACGCTCAATGTGAATGCGGGCTTTCAGAATGGCGTATTCTAGTAAATAAAAAATAACGTATTCTAGTAAATTACTAAAATACGCAGGTTACGCTTACGCAGGTTACGCCGCATGTGACGGCACCCTTAATCGTCGATTCTTGCATTCTGACGTTGGTAACAGTCGCCCTTAAGCCGTAAGAAATTAACCAAGTACAATCGAATGCGAGGAGAATAATTGTGATTCGTCCATTCCTTATTTATGGCTTAAGGCTTAAAAATCTATTGTAGATCCGGGGTAAGGCCCTGCGCACAATGGAGGAAATATTAGGAACAGGAATAGATATTAAGATTTCAACCTATCAGAAATCTTGTATTCCGATGTAACGGGTATCTGATAGGTTAAAATCTTAGTATCTATTCCTAGGGGTCGATTCTGTATCTTCAAACAAGGTGAAAATTACAAAAGTGAGCAAATTTACTAGGCGTTGACCAATGAAATTATCAGTATTCTAGTAAATTCGCGGGAGGATCCCGTTTGCCTACAGTTCTGATTGTACGCACCACTCGTATCAACTGGTGCCTAGTAATTTTTCACTGTTTTGCCAATGAGATTATTTTATTTTTAAATTGGCCAATCAGCGATACATGTGTGCAATATGGATGTGTGCATTCGGAGCCCTCCCAAATTCGCTCACTTTTGTAATTTTCACCTCATTTCAAGATAAAGAATCGATCCTCTGTTCCTAATATTTCCTCCATTGTGCGCAGGGCCTAACAATTAAGGTAAATTTTCACGAACTGCTCAGTGGCTCAAACCGGCTATTTCAGCGACAAAAAGAATCACGTGATCAAAATTGACGAATACCAAACGCCTAAAAATTTACCTTTAGATCTTCGTTTCTTATAACATTCTACAATTAGCGTGCTTGAGGTTAAGGTGAATCTATTTTGTTCAAATGGCAGATAAATATTTTAGTGCTCAGGAATATACCGACATGATCATCATATATGGTGAAGCCGGAGAAGACCCTGTTGAAGCTGCCAATCTGTACGCAGAACGATTTCCTGGACGCAAGATATTTCCCGATGCTAACATTATTTTAAGTTGTGTTCAACGTGCGCGGGAAACAGGATGCGTGTTGCAGATTGAAACTGACGCTGAATAGTAGTACGCTGGTGCATCTTCAGAGTTGTAGATTAAACATGCATGAATGAAAAATTCTATATTCGCGTGCACCAAGGTTCTTCGTGTATATTTCTTGTGAACTCATATAATTTCCAGTTCAAGTAAACTGCACTGCAATTATTTGGTGATCTTGAAATACACCAAACCTGGATTAGTGATACCACAAATTAAATTAACAAGCAATTTATTCTTAGAAAACTGCTTATTAGCATCAAATTATTAACAGTTATAATTGTTAATTTGTATGTGATTAATTTTTGCTATTCTGATCTCTATGTTTATTATTTATTGATTTACTCTTCTTGTATTTTATATGAAGTTAATTATTGCACGTTGATTCTTGTTTAGTTTGCGTGCCACTATGTTGTTTTGTAATTGTAGGTATCTGTTCTGACTTGTCGACTTACTTGGATATTTTACTAGTTGTGTATATGATTCAGAATAGTCCTCTACTGTGCATATCTTCTATGATTGCAGTTTGAGATTTCTAGTATATTTTTCATTATATGTAATTTTTCTGATAATTGAAATCATTCATATTTATATGTATTGTATTTTTTATATTATATTTATATAATTTTCTTGAGTTTTGTTATTATATTAAAGCAAATTAAATTTAAGATTTTGCTTATTTATAATCATGTTATAATTTTTTGAATTTTTATATGCTTGAGTCAATATAATCTACTTCAATTAAGTTGTTCTATTTGAATAGTTATCTTGGTTTACTTAGGTCCAGTTTCACAACTCATGATTAATTTTTAACTGAGGTTTAACTTACTCATCTCTTTCTAATACTAGAATTGGAAAGAGATGATAAATGAGTTGAACCTCGGTTAAGAGTTAACCGTGAGTTGTGATACTGGGCCTTAGAGTTTCTTACTTAACTTTAAAGTTTCGGCTTAGAATCATTGACATGATCTTGCACAGTACATCTATTGTAAGCTTGTATCATAAAACTTTTGGAGCTTTGTTTTGCTGGCCTTGGTTTGCTTTCGGTAGAGCCTTACTTCATGAATTTAGATATCAATTTAAATATTTATTCGGATTTAAATGTTTGTTGTGAATTTATACCTACATATCCAATTCTGTAAATCATGTGCTGAAATCTTTTTCGGTTTTGAAATGTAATCATGCACAGAATTGGAGTAATAATATCACATTAAATCAATATGCAATTTAACAATTTGATGCTAATAAGCATGTAGTAAAAATATTAACCATTTTATACAAGAATCTTAAAAACTATTAAAAAGTTTATTGTGAAAGATATTACCTCAACCAGGATCTGCTTTTATCGACCCAATAGGATTTAAAATTATATTTATTTTTATTGGTCCTATTTAGAATTATAATTCTTGCATGAAATTTGACATTAACTATATTTTAACTTATTTTACTTTACAAAGTAGTGACGAAATGATAAATTTTAGGTACATGGAACTGCACCCGACATTGTTGACCAAGATAAGGCAAACCCCAACTTGTTCTCCACTTGATGATTCTAAAGTACATAAGTCTGAGCAATCATGCCAAGATCATTGAACAGGCTGCTTACGATTACTATTAAGGACTATTAAGGAAGCAAAGTATCTAATCGGCGATTTCGGTGGTACTGCAAAGTGCAGTGAATATACCAATAAAATATTTATGTGGAAGTTGTCGCGTGAATTAAATAAAAGGCAGATAATTTTGTTGATCGAAATTTAAGCTGCCAAATACTAACAGAATTCGTGCATCCGCAATGAAGGAACCGCTATTATCTACCATTTGTTGTATCTCGTACAGTTTCGTGTATGTTTCCGCGCGATTAGAAATCTAATTAGAATCGAAGGAATGCAAGTATTATTGAATATTATTTTAGTCACTCACGCGTATAGATTTTCCCCTTCCTAGTACTATCTCGATTAGACGCGATTTGACTCAATTTCAAGATTTATCAAATCGTTATGTGTTGGAATGGCATTTAATTTTGTTTCGTTCAACATTAAACATACAATATGTACACCATCGTTTCTATCCACTTCATCAACCATTCAACGCTTCTACATGTAACCAATATGATACATCATTTAAACTATTTAGAGAAAAGATCTTTATACAGACTTAAAAATTAACTATGTAAATTGAATAGTAGAAATGCTGTATCAGTTTTAAATAAAATTGTTACGCGAGGCGTATATTTTTCCATTAGAGTAAGAATAGTTGAAAAATAAAAATTTATGAACTTTTAACATCTATTTTAGTTTGTATCGCAAATTATTTCGATCCTTATATATAAAACTAAACATTCTTAATAATTTATCGTTAGAATTTTGAGAATTTGAAAATTACTTTTAACATTCTTTTTCAGTTATAACAACAAATTCTTTTCTGTACAAGGTTAAATAATATTTGCATAAATTTATTGTTAAAAAATTTACAGTAAATCTATGCATAATAATTTGTAAAATAAATGTTAATAGCCGCAGCATAGACTCTTGCATAACGCATAATGCATAGTGCATAAAAGAATCAACCAATCGAAATTCTTTTCCATGGAATGGAAGCAAAGGAAAGATTCTGATTAGTTGATTCGCTTATGCACTATGTAAATAATTCACTGTAAAAGGAGATAGAATTTCATCAATAAAGAATGAACTAAATTGTTTTTTAACACTCCAGGCATATACTTTTCCTTTGTCAGTAAGAAGAAGTGTATGATAGATCCACATGCAACCTTAACTAAAAATCGAATTAAAGAAATTGATTATTTAATAGCGTCATTCAAAATTCTAGATTTACTTGTATATTTTCACTTTTACTGATAAATGAGTTTTATTACCAACTGTTTGTGAAGAAAATTCGCGATTACTCTTCCTAGATATAATATAAAATTATTTATCCTTCGATTATATCTCTTTAGTAATCCCCATTCAAAAACCTTGTTTTTATTTGTCACAATAATGTAAAACTTTTCCATAGGCAATGTGTGTAATCTTTTCATCGATATTTGGTTGTACAACATAATTACGAATTTTTGATTGAGGTTCATTCCACCAAATATAAAATGGTATTAAATAATAAATCTAAATTGAACGATCACAATATATTTAAATAAAATCCGTATATTTAAATAAATTCAATATAAATTATTATTATTATATTTATAGTATATTTTATTCATAAATTAACCTTAAAATTGATTAAAAATACCGTAAAATTCTTGAATATGATTGGTCTTGCCCTTAGTTCCTCACTGGATCTAAATGTATAAACCAATCATATTCAAGAATTTTACAACAGTTGCAAAGCTGCTTTCTCTGCTGAACGCAGCCAATGCTAAGAAGGCGATGGTGGAAATTCAAAGGCTAGTGGGAGTTGGTTTCTTTCTCTATATAGGATTAAACGAAATCCTTTAGAACTTTAGACCGAACAAGAAGAATTAAAATTCTTCACGTACAGATGTCGCCTGAATTGCGTACCGAATCTCGTTTAAAACTGAAATCGTTTGGAAAAAAAGAAAGAAGTTACACATATATATGTAGTGAATAGTATGTTATCATGAAACTTTTTTATTATCGTATCACTTTCTCTGCAGATGAAGAGAGACGAAATAGGCTCTATCAAATAAGCTCGGTGTCTCATGATAATATAGACTGCTTTCCTTTTAAGAAACATAAAGTCAACATAAATGTCGTTTTATTTGTATTATTTATTGAATATCAAGAAAGATAAAACGATGTTTGTAAATCTAAAACCTTATATCTACGATGCTATATTAGAAATCAGTTTGAGATCTCGGATGATGAAGGAACTGACAAATCACACATACCATGGTATATTGGACCCCCATTAACCTTGGCACGAATCGATAGTATACAGTCCTAGGATTAATTTGCCACCAAAATCATGCGAGCAAATAATTCTTACGACATTCCACGAGCCATTTAAGATGGTACTGATACGCAGCGCGCTGTTTGACCGCGCGCTCGTGCTCGACATATGGGCTTTTCAGTAGGACTTTACAGTTAGCAAATAAATTGCATTTTGGCACGAATCAATAGTATATAGTCCCAGGATTAATTGCTATCAAAATCATGCGAGCAAATAATTCTCACGACATTCCACGAGCCATTTAAGATGGTACCGATACGCAGCGCGCTGTTTGACGACGCGCTCGTGCTCGACATCCTGGCTGTTTTCGGCACTTTACAATTAGCAAATAAATCTGATTTGGTCATATTTTCGTAGTACGTGACCTAACGATTACTCTGATATCAAATACATTCGAGCAAATAATTCTGTGGAGGTAGAAAAGGGACTTGAAGTAGCGCGGCGCGGGCCGTGTAGGTTCTCGCTGCGCGATCGCTGGTATGGATTTAATATTAAAAATATTAAATTTCCGAATTTTATTTACGCTATCTTCGAACAAATAAAAAGCAAAAAATCTGGAGTGCTTAATTTCTTTGTGGCACCACGGGATCTATTTTTTTCAGTATGGGGGGTCCAGCTTTATATTAACCTGGACCCCCCCATTTTATTTTTTTATTCCCACTAAACCGCTGGAGTAAAAAAATTTTTTTTTTAGTAAATAATTAGCAAATAAAGAGCATTAAATTTTTGACCTATCGCGATTTTGATTTTCGATGGTGGGGGGTCCAGGTTAATGGGAGTGTGTATTGGTCATATGACTAAATTATTCAAAAATGTGATTTGTTAGTTCTCTCTCTGTTCGAGATCTCGGACCGATTTCTGGTATCGTGAAAATAGACTTTAAAAGGAAAGTATCCATAGCTTCTCACTCTACGACACTGTGTGTGTGTGTGTGTGTGTGTGTACAAAATCATTCATATCACTGTACTCTTATTGTGTTTCAATATTTATAAATGTATATAGCTATAAGATTATCCTCTTACTGGTTCTACACACAAGGAAAAGGTCATTTGATCATTCGTTTCTTTTATTTCCAAGCGTTAACACATATTTGGTGCATTGCGATATAATATAATACATAGTATCACAGTTCAGTAGTAATAAAACATTTTAATTATCATGACAGACATTACAGCCACGGAATCAGAAGATAAATTATCTGCATACAAATATGCGTAAGTATTTATAGTTTTTCTATTCTTCCAATTTTTGTAGAAATACACGACTACTTAGCAATTTCGGAATAATGATGCATATAGACGTTAATCATTCAGAATCCGATTTACCGTTTAACTCCGTCCATCCCCTCAATTATTCCTCAATGACATGTGCAGTTTTTATAAATTTGCAACATTTTAGATAAAGAGATATTCAAATAATAATCTTTATCTTTTTTTTCGCGAAGACAACTGTAAATTATTTTATTAATTAACTATTTTTTTATGGCAGTATATACTTTATAATACTATAATTATTTTTGTTTAAGGCTTGCTCTAAAGTCATGTTTTAAATATAAGAATTTCGAGGGAACCATAGATTG
This sequence comes from Trachymyrmex cornetzi, assembly GCF_001594075.2. Lineage (NCBI taxonomy): Eukaryota > Metazoa > Arthropoda > Insecta > Hymenoptera > Formicidae > Trachymyrmex > Trachymyrmex cornetzi. Next base: position 8,737 of record NW_017299619.1, read on the forward strand.
TTATAAGGCACCATCAGAAATAAACTTTATGTTCAGTAAAAAGCTGAAGTTTCTCATTTGCAACTTTTCGTTAGAGTGTTCTAGTACATTTGCAATTTTTTTGATTACTGAAGATGGAGAGGTATATATTGCATAAAAATTTATATTATAATAAAAGAATATTTAATATTTGTAAAAAATTACTAATGATTATTCAATATATTTTAAATATTTTTCTATATTTAGGAATTGAATTATAAATAGAGAATTAACAAACATTATTGTTTTTATTTAATTATAAATAAAACATGTAAAAATGTAAATAATAGAAAATGACAAGATAAATTTTGCCTTTAGAAATTCAGATTAGACTGTAGATAATAACACTTTTTTACATACTTTATGTCGCTACTGTTATAACGAGTTACAAAAAATAGATCCTTATAGAGAGTAATATTTCAGTATCCCGACTCTGTAACTTTTGACGATAGTTTGATACCGTTACGTTGTCATTGTGCAGCTTTTCATCATGTATTATAATAGATCTGTTTTCTATGGCTGAATTGTATTTGAAGTGAGAAAGGTATAAATTTGATATTTGTCGAAAGTGAGAAAGAGAATTCTCGTGCAGTCTAGTGCAGGAACAAAAAATAGACAAGATATTTGCTCAACGACAAAATAACGATACCGATATTATCGTTAAGAGTCACAGAATCGAGATACTGAGATACTACTCTGTATAGAAACGGCTATGACAGTTGTCAATATCGTTAACTAACGTTAGTCAATGTTAAAGACGAAGAAAAGAAATAAGCGCTGCTCTTTGCTTTACTTTTACATTATTTTATTTTTCAACACTTTGTGAACCGAATTAATCACAGTACGAAATAAGGCTATGATATGTAATATACAATAAATATAATCTATGATAATCTTTAACTATCTTTAAAAGAAATATTATTGGAGAAGCAACTTGAAGCTGTATGAAGGAATAGGTAAATTATTTGATGTCCGTTATTGGCCTGATGTAAATGATTGGACCAACATACGCATTGTAAAAACCGCATTTCATCCCACTAACTCTATGGTTTTAACTGATGATGGAAAGGTAAATTTATGAATAAAATATACTATAAATATAATAACAATAATTTGTATTGAATTTATTTAAATATACGGATTTTATTTAAATATATTATGGTTATTTAATTTAGATATATTATTTAACTCCATTTCGAATATGGTGGAATGAACCTTGCCGCAAAGTTCGCAACTATATCAGACAGATAAATATCAAAGGAAAAATTACACACATTGCTTGTGGTCAAAATTTTTATGTGATCGTTAGTAATAACAATGAAGTGTATGAGTGGGGTTTGTCTGATAAATATGATTTCGATGTAACTGAAAATGAAGACAATTTGATGACAGATCCATGTAAAGTGATCCAATTCTCAAGCGAAACAGTTGGTAACATATTTGTTTTTAAAACTCATATATATATATTAATAAAAAAGTGAAGATATATAAGTAAATCTAGAATTTATGAATATGATAAATCTAGAATTTATGAACTATTAAATAAACAAATTTCTCTAATTTCGATATTTTAGTTAAAGTTGTTTGTGGACATTATCATACACTTGTTATCACTGACAAAGGAAAAGTCTATGCCTGGGGTGCTAACTATAAGAAACAATTGAGTTCATTCTTTATTGATAAAAGTCTATCTCCTTTTATGGTGAATTATTTAATTGTTATTGTTCATAATTTTCGTGATAAAAGGAACAAATAAAATAAACTAGAAAATTTTGCGATTACAGATAAATATACCTAATGTAAGGAAAATATCAGATATTGCCGTTATAGAATATACAAGCATTGTTAAATCTAGCGAAGATCAACTCGTCTATATACGGGGTGAGCTGTTTGGAAAGAAAATTAAGGAATATGTTATCTGCGAATACACAAATATATTTGGCATATGCAATTCGATGATGGCACATTCACCGATATCTATTATTCATACATATACAGATGAAGAAAGTATGATATTAAGCGATTTAGAAACGGCGTTCAACGATAGTGTAAGTTTTATTCTCTATGCTAACGCGTTAATATACTTTAATAGATTTTCAATTAATTGGAGGCCTGCCAGGTGTCGCAAGCAAGCCATTTGTGTTAAATATTTTCATATTTAATTAAAAGTATTCATAGTAAATTAAAAGTTTTCATAGTTAATTAAAAATATTTGCTCTCATCCTCTTCTTTATCCTCTTTACTCTATAGATTTTCAGCACGTTTTTTATATGCTAATATAATCTTTCTCTTCTTATATTATACTTGTTACATATATTTATTTTGAACAATTTTTATTTCTCATGTTTAAAGTCAACGAGCGATCTTACAATAGAAGTTGGAAAGAAATCTATCTATGTTCACAAGAATATTCTAAAAATCCGTTCATCATATTTCGCAAACATGTTCCAGTTTAGTGGACTTGAAAATAAACAAAGGTAATTATTTGTAAAATAATTAGTGCATTTTTATTAAAAACTTGTTACGTTTGACTAATTTCTTGCACTTTAACATGTTTTTGAACAGCGTTATCAAATATGATGATTATTCATATATTGTTCATAGAGCGTTTTTTACATATTTATACACCGGTATAATCGATCTATTGTCTTTGGAAAACGAATTAGGTGAGTTTTAATTAAATACATTGGTCTTCAATTAATAATTAAAATGAATGTTTCGTTACAGAGCTCTTGAAGTTGTCTAACAAATACTGCATGTCAAATCTTGAGAAAGATTGTATTCAAATAATAAAAAAAAAGATAACGGTATTTGACGTATTCTCTATTAAAGAAATAGCAATAGAGTGTAGCATGAAGGTACCACTTTTCTCTCTTTTTTCTATTATTTCCTTTCCAAGATAAAATATTCGATGATTTTTTTATAAGATTGATTTACTGTCCAATTAGGATTTTATTCTTAATTATGTACTTTTCTTTTATGTTGATTTTATGTTGTACATTTTCTTTATTCATATTTCTGTTGCAATAAAATTTTATTTATTGAAAATTCTTTATATCATGTACGAATTAAGTTGCAAGACTATAAATCAAACACCTAGTCACTGCAACTGTTCTATTATTAATCTATTTAGCTAGTTTTAATTTAAATGTTAAAATTTATTAAATATAAAAAATGTATCTTTATATATTCTGTGTAGTTAACTTAATTATTTATATATATCATATAATTTTCAGGAATTGGAAGATTATTGTTCCGATTTTATCTTAAGACACGATGTTGGAGATTTATACTGATGTATCAAAGGACATTTTTTTATTTTTATTTTTAGATATCAATAAATTTTTACTTTTTGGAATAACATGTTTACAACATTTATTTAATATTTATGTTATTTAATATTTAATATTTATGTTAATCACGCCAATTTAGGAAATTGAAGATCATTACTTGAATAAACATATCGGAATTGATCAATCTCATTTGTCATTTTGTTTGACGATAAATGCGATTGGTTAATTCCAATGGATTAATCGACCGATTAAATTAATCGGTGTTGGTGAAAGAGAAATTTTAACCATTGAAGTTAATGGAGAAATTTTTCACTTTTTATCCTAGGAAAAAAGTTTCATGATCAATACCCTAAAATCAATTGCGGTACTTTAGCCCGGTATTCATAGTCGATTCTTATTTCAAGACCGTCTTAAGTAATGTCTTAAGACGCTAATGCAGCCCTCTGATTGGTTCGTGACTTCTTAAGACCAGAGAGAAACCTGAGAGAGGTGCCAGAACAATTTAAAATTGGAATGGTAATTAATAAAAATAAATAATAAAAGATAATTGTATATAATTTAAAAGTAATAATAATTATTGTAATATAATTTAAAAGGAATAATAAAACTAATAATAAATTTTCTTTCATAATGCATGTTTTACAAATCTAAATTTATTTTTCTCTGATTTAAACTTAATAGCATTCACAACGATCAAATTTTTCTATTTAAATTAAATTTTTTCATTTTATACGGTTAATTCTTTAATTTTTTGTGGTAATCTCTCATTGGAGATGGTTTTTATTTTTCTTATTTTTCGAAATATTCATATTTCTTGATATGATTCTGAATTTTTTTATTAATATGCTTCTTATTTATATTATTTTTCTAAGTATTATATTCTTATCCTTCTTATTTGCATTCATGCTTTGCTACTATACT
>NW_017299619.1:13071-14638 GCF_001594075.2 Trachymyrmex cornetzi
ATGGTATAAAGAAGTGGGATTTAACTTGGCGTCAGTTCTTGATATCAAATCTTTTGTAGGAATGATACATATCATTAAAGTTAATATTATTTATTTAATTTGGTATTCGAATTACATGGAATTTAACTTGGAGCCAATTGTTGATATCAAATCTTTTTTACGAATAATACATAAAATTTTGATAAAAGAGTGACGTTAAATTTAGCCCATTTTTGGGTACTCGAATTTTTAACTGAATCATACGCCAAAGTACTCTATATGAAAGGACATTAATTTCATAAAAGTTTTAACTTGAGCCTAGCCACCAATTCAGAGATACAGGAGGCTGAATGTAACACTTTATATGTGAAGTCTCATCGAATAACATCAATAAAACTTTTGCAAAAAGAGTGAAACACTTCTTAAACGGATAAAATCACAAAGAATTTAGTGCTCGAAGGTTTTCTAAAGACTCTGATTATAAATACCACAGATATTCAAAATTCAAAATGGCGGATCCAATATGGCGGACGACTTTTTTAAAAACCGCTTGGATTTGAATGTAACAATCCACTCGGGAGTTTTTAGGATTGCCGATTACGAATATGAAATCAGAATTTTGAAATTCAAAATGGCGGATCCAATATAGCGGACGACTTTTTTAAAAATCTCTCGGATTCACTTGTAACATGCCGCTTGGGGTTTTTTGAGGTTTCTGATTATTAATATGAGCACGGATTTTAAAAAATCAAAAATAATTAAAATGAACCAAATAAAATAATTTTTCCATAACTGTAATAAACTAAAGCTTCTTACACAGAACAACATCTTACAATAGACTTGCGTTAAAAAACCAGCTACATTTTCTTATTGACTTACTTACTCTTATTTACAATTACGATATGCCTAATGTGTTTGCCTTACAGTGGGCTTCTAGTGTAACGATACTGATATGAATGAATGATGTTACATACGTTGAAATGCTGCTCAAATTGCATAACTGTGAAGCAAATGATCTTACAACCTGATATTTGCTTCAAGTTATTGTCTACTTAAACCGTCCTCTACAATCAGTTTATGGCACTATCTTCATGATACTTTTAAAGTGAGCTACTTCCATTCTGAAACATCATCAGTAAAGGACAGTGTTACTTTATCTTATTGTCTCATAGCATTTTAATCCACTATTTATATAAGTTTAGGTCTATTTGAAGCGTACTTATATGATGTCGTTGATGTTCAATTGTTATTCATTTTGAATTTTGAATATCTCGGGTATTTATAAAAAAGGTAAAAAAAGGCGCCAAGTGTTCATGTACCTTCCATAAAAAAAAATGAAATCAAATCTTTAAATTACGCCAATTGGAAAAAGAATATATAATTTCTTGCAACATATAACACATACTATTGTATTTTGTAAATTGCGAAAAGAACATATATTTTATTGCAACATATAACATTTAATTAACGAGACAAAATGATACGTAGCTTATCTTTCTATTCAAGAGTCTTTTATATTTGCAATGGAATACAACATTTAATCTCAAAAAATTAAAGACGAAGCATCACAAAATGAGAAAATTTTATG
>NW_017299619.1:17893-23266 GCF_001594075.2 Trachymyrmex cornetzi
TATATATAATTATATATATATATTCTATATATATGTGCATGCATATAAATACCATATTCATAGTCATTCAAACTGCGCGTCGATTTTCCTTATAAACGCAATTAAACTACTGTATTAATATCACGAATTAAATTAAATTAACAAGCAATTTTTAATAACTTAATGCTCAATTAGACATCGTATATTAGAAAGATGTAAATGTGCTGAAAAACTTTAAATAAATTTATAATATATTTGTCTGATATAACAGTTTTAGAAGGAAAGAAAATAATTCCAGAAAGTCTTCAATAAAAATAGTCAACTAATTTTTATTTAATTTGTAAAATAAATTTAATAAATGATTTGAAACGTATAATAATACAACTGTGAGAATATATTATACTAAAGAAATTAATTACCACCCAGATTTTAAAAAGATTTTGAATCTATTGCTTTCAAATTATACCTCTCATATCAATCCGCATTTATAAATCTCTCTTCTATTTAATAAAACGCATCAATAATGCAACAGTGCAAACATTGCATGCAAGAAGGAAAAATCATATTTGGACTTGTAAAATATACTTTAATTTGAACACTTGTGTACGTAGAAACACAACGACTAAATTACGAATGGATCGATGCTATTAGCTGTTAGGCGAAATCAAACCCTGTATCAATGTTTATCATTATATTAACAAAGATTTACATGACGCGCTACGACCTTCCGTGAACATTTCTTCATCGCACAGACGTGTTGTATTTAGTATTATACGATCTGAGGTACCGTGCGGACACATGGTTTAAGAACTTGTGACAAAATTGAAATGGCTAAAGCCCATTCAACTCTTGGTGAAAAAATCGACGAAAACAAAATTGACGAAGACGGTCGAAGCAACTTGTCCGGGCAACATTTTACAGAAGAGGAAAAATATTCTCCTAAATGTAAGATTTGTAATCAAGTGATTTACGGAGCGTATAAGGATTACAATTTAAAAAATTATCTGCTAGAAAAACATCCATTAGTAAAAAAGCAATTAGAAAATACAGTTCCTAATATATGACCATTGCGACATGTCCAATTAGTAAAAACCTAAGGATGAAATGCAGACTTTGCTGTGTTCTTTTCGACTTGTTTAACACTAGAAAGATTGAGATAGCCAATTTGACTTCTCGGAAATACGAATTGTTATAACATTTTTCAACTTCGTTTTCATATGATAACCTTTTGTGAGCTTTCATCACTTTCCATATTCCTAATTTTGTTAAAAAATTTTTCAGTTATATAAAACGGTTAAATTTTTATTTAAATGTCTACCTAGAAAGACCAACGCAGTCAATTTGCCTCTTCGCGAAATTCAGTCTGCTATCACTTCTTTTGGCTCTCATATGTCTGATAGTGCATTCGTGTATGTTTTACAATTTTATTTACATATATATGACTTAAACTTTTCAATAAATTAGTGATATTGTTAAATATAATTATCTATATGTTTCATTACCTTCTATTAGTCATTTAAAAAAAAATTTTGCTTAGTGTCAAATTGGATTCTAAGATCTTTCTAGGAGGATCATCAAATCCGGACATTCTAGTTTTAAACCATATGATATAATAGAGCATTTAGTTGCACAAAGCATAAATGATTAAACTATGTATATACTATAGAAAATAATATAATTATATCATTAAATCCATCAGTAACTGAAGAAGATAATATGGCTTCAACTTCTCATCAGACTGATACACATTTGCAGATTGAAAACCCGAAAGATGAAAATGGTAAATAGTACGATTATTTGTATATCATATTTTATATTACATATTCATATACATTTATAAAGAAATTAGGTACTTAACATTTGTTTAGCTTAAAAATTATAAAAGTTTTGTCCAATATCTGAAATGTATTTTATAAATCTTATAAATTGTTGAGTGGAATAACTAAATTTAATCTACATCAATGTTACATAATTCATATTCATTATCATATATTTAATATAAATAATTAATAAAAATTTTCGCACTAGAGTAACTTGTCCATCATTCTCAGGGTTAAATAATATTTGTATTAAAACATTAGATTTGTAAAGTACTTAGATAATAAAAATTTTTTGTTTAGTATTATACGATCTTATATACTGCGCGAACACAATTACAGATGACTCACAAAAAACCAAGCGAAAGTCTTGGATATGGAAACATTGTAGCAGAGGAGATAAAAGACAAATAAAATGTAATGATTGTTTTGGAGAATTTTCTAATATAATATTGGCAAAAGTACATTTATTTCGTATTCACAAAATTGACGAAGACCAAAGTGAAGAAGTTGACCGAAGCAACTTGATATGGCAATATTTTACAGAAGACGTAAAATATTATCCGAAATGTAAAATTTGTAATATTCCAATCAAGAGTGGATATGAACTTTACAATTTAAAAGTTCATATCATGAAGTGCCATTCGCTAGTATTTAAACAATTAAAAGATACGCTAAATGCATTGCTATTTGAATATTTTGAAATAGACTTAGAACATGAAAAAATATACTGCAAATGTTGCTGTAAATGTTTTAACATATTTAGAATTCGTGACATATCGCAGCATTTGACACATCATTACTTAAACATGGACACTATAAATACTATAGAAAATAATATAAGTAAAAGAATAAATCATTCATTAGCTGAAGTAAGTAACGTGGCTTCAACTTCTCATCAGGCTGACACATATTTACAGCTAGAAAACCCGAAACATGACGATGGTAAATAATACGATCATTTGTACATCAAATTTTCCATTACTTGTTCATATACATTTATAAAGAAATTAGATACTTAACATTTGTTTATCTTAAAAATCATAAAAGTTTTGTCGGATATCTGAAACGTGAGTTTTATATAAATCTTATAAATTATTAAGTGGAATAACTAAAATTAGTCTATATCGATGTTGCATAATTCATATTTATTATCATATATTTTAGTATAGATAATTAATAAAAATTTTCGCACTTGAGTAACTTGTCCATCATTCTCAGCCTTAAATAATATTTGCATTAATACATTCGATTTGTAAAACATTTATATAATAAGAATTTTTGGTTTAGTATTGTACGATCTAATATACTGTACGAAAACAATTACAGACAATAGTGACTCACAATAAACTAAAAACTAAGAAAGTCTTGAATATGGAAACATTGTAGAGGAAAATTGGTCAAATAAAATGTAATTATTGTGTTGAAGAATTTCAAGAAGTAATGTTGACAAAAGTACATTTATTTCGTATTCATAAAATTGACGAAGACCAAATTGACAAGGTTGACCGAAGTAGCTTGACATAGCAATATTTTACAGAAGACGTAAAATATTCTTTGAAATATAAAATTTGTAATAATCCAATTTCGAGTGGATATAAAGTTTACAATTTAAAAATTCATCTGATAAGTTACCATTCGCTAGTATTGAAGCAATTAAAATATACACTATATGAATGTCTATCTGAAAATTTTAAAGTGTATTTCGAACGTGATAAGATACAATGCAAACGTTGCTATATATGGTTTAACATATTTAAAATTCGTGACATAGCGCAGCATTTGGCAGAACATGGCTTAACGTGGAAACTATAAATACTACAGAACATAATATAATTGGAACAGTAAATCAATCATTAGCTGAAGTAAGTAACGTGGATTCAGCATCTCATTAGTCTGACACAGTATTACAAACAGAAAAGTTAGAAAATAATAATGGAAATATTTAAGACTATATTCGTACATTTTGAAGCTTGTGTTTTATAAATCTTGTAAACGATTGAGTTAAATAATAAAATTTGGTCTGTGTAAAAATCGGATAATTCGTATTCATTATTATATATTCATACGTAATGATAATTAATTTTAATATTCGAGTCTATTACTATCAGTTTTAAATATTATTTGGACCCATACATTAAGTCTTGTGGCATTTGAAGTATGGGTCTTTAGTTTCATGCAATCATAAAATAGTGTATACTGTACCCAATTAAAGTTATAAAATAGTGTAAATATACCCTATTCAAATAAATTTTAACTGTACTGTACCTGCTAATCAAATAAGTATTATACATTTTTTAGTTAGAATTTATTGCACTTTCACTTACAGATTCCAATCTAGACTGTAGCACAACAGAGTTCTGAGATTCATTACTTGCCGAAAACAATATTATGGAGGATATAAGCATATTTCACTTTTCTTATGAGCCATACTTGAGATGAACAAATATACATTTTTGACGAGGAGAAGAATTTTTCTAATAATATATCATTTATTAGTTGTTTTAGTAATTATGTACATTAAATAATTATCAAATTGTCGAATTTTTTGTGGTAATAATTTTACATATTTTACACAATACATCTATTTGTATTAAAGGTATATACAACCAAGATTATAATATTCAAATTATTCGAAATAACTAGTATTACTCTAATCAAGGTATTCCAATTATTTGGGTAATTCGAATATTACTTTTATGCGAACTAAAAGTCTGAAAAATTATTGATTCAAACTATTAATTATAAGACTAAAACACTAATGTTAAAACATAATTGCAGTATATAAAGTATTATATAAATTATAATTATGAATTGATTATATTCAGAGAATTAATTATATCCTCATATTTTAATGTAGTATTCATTGACCATTCTTATATTGAGAACATTATATATAATCTTTTAGTATGAATCAATTACAGAGCCGTAAGAGATGTCACTTAATGAATTAAGATCCCAAAATGACTCTCTGATTCATTCATAACATCTCAGCATTATACCTGAAATGGCCTTAAATATTAAATCCGATCATGAATACCTTAATATTACAATTTGAATTATAATGTTTATAGGTACGTTCTAATAAATTATGTATTATACAGCATTTGTATTTCTTCAGAAGTTAATGTATGATAAATTGAAAAATAAATATTCCAATGTAGTATTGTTATTAATAATATAGCACTCAGAAATTTGTAAAGATTTATTTATTTAATTCACGATGAAAATAAAGATATACAGGGTGCGGCATCAAAATCCGGACAAATTTCAATTTAAATTTTTCGCTATATTGTGCCTCCGCCAGTGGTTGTTATTGGCGTCCAAGAAAACTTGATGTTTCTAGTAAACAGTCATATTATCAAAATGGCCGCGATGTTGAAACCAAATGCTGAGTATAACCGAAGATCCGCGATCATCGAAGGCCTTCGCGATGGGAGCTCAACAACTGAAATAATTCGGTTTTTTGGATACCCGAGATTAACTGTTTATGACATTGTGGCAAAATATACGGCTTCAGAACAGTCCAATGAAGATTCTAGTATGCCAGCGAGGAAGATTCACTCGAAAGAACGCA
>NW_017299619.1:23503-24935 GCF_001594075.2 Trachymyrmex cornetzi
CTAATGGGGGATATATCGAATAATTATGCTCTATAGGGATCCCCCAAGTGCCATGTAAAAGGATTTTTTTAATATTTAATTTTTCATCAAAAACATTTTGTTAAAAGAAATTGTTCGATTTGTCCGGATTTTGGTGCCGCACCCTGTATATAGAAGTTTAACATAATAGATTATCTATTTGCATCCCTCTTGTGTTCCTTATTTCTTTGTATTAATGGACTTGAAAGAAGTATCCATGTCAAGTTTAATGACACTTTTATAAATGATTGGACGTCATTGTAGATTCAGACCTTTTCCGATGAATGCAGTCTCGAATATCTCGTCACTTTAAGAAAACGCCTGCCACTGTCATGGTATAATTAGTGTAATAATTTTGTATATATAGTTAAAAATTAGATTTATTAATTTTATGAGTTACGTAAAAATATTTGACAATACATAAAATTAATGTTAGTTAATGTTGTACTTTTGCTATGGTCATGCTATGGTCATACTATGAGTGATTCTGAGCATTTATTTATTCTTACTAATAAAAATATAGTTACTCCTTAGCTAATGTTTTATGTTACTTGTAGTGTTGTATTTTTTTATCTTTGCAGTTTCATGCGGTGTTGTACTTTTTCATTTTTGCTCTATTTTATTTACTTTGTTTTTCTCTATATTTCTACTTACACTTGTGTCAATAATTTTTTAGGTGCACGACAAAATCTATGAGTCGCGTTTAGATTGCGCTATGACACGTATAATCTTTCAGCTTACTTTAACTCATAATGTTGTCGGACCTGCAATACATATATATATATATATATATATATATATATATATATTGGTTACATTAATTTATAGGTATCATCATCATATTTTCTATTTAATCCAAAATTAATACGCAAGGAGAGCATTTAATATTATCTATATATCATATACTTTTTCTTTTCGTTAATATCATAATTTATTGAAACAATTATTAAATTTCAGTCGAAATCGAAATTCGAAATTTCGGTTGCCTATCAATTTTGGCCAAAAAATATAAGCTCTTCTTTTTCATAAACATCTTAATTTAATTATTGAAACAATAAGTACACATTAAAATTGATATTTTTGAAGAAGACTTATATCCATTTATTGCAGAATATTATTTGTAATAATCTTTTTATCAATTCACATTGCAAATGATTTCTGAAATATCAAAACATACCGGCCTTAGAAAAGTGTATTTTTACATGTCCACGTCAAATTTTTTCTTCACTATAATCTAGTGAACTATTTTAGTCACTTTCAGTCCTTCATATGTGTCTTGCGTAATGAAACGCTTGCCTTATTACATTTACTTCGGATCCGTTTTTTATTAAGAAGTATGTATTCAACACCTTTTTTAATGCACTTGGCGTATATTTTTTCTTGTTTTAAAAATACTTTTTTGGGATCGGATATA
>NW_017299619.1:25189-35741 GCF_001594075.2 Trachymyrmex cornetzi
TACCAATTTCGTTAAAGTTTTTTGTAAAGCTTATACTACTCTCACCATGATGGTTTGCAATATTAAAAATCTTTATTTTTCATCGCATATATGAGAACACAATCAATACTATGAATTAAATGTCTATAACGGTCGAAGCTGGATTCTTAATGCTTAAAAATCAGTGCGAATTATATATATATATAGAATATATTATATATAATTGTATATATATATTCTATATAAATGTGCATGCATATAAATACCATATTCATAGTCATTCAAACTGCGCATCGATTTTCCTTATAAACACAATTAAACTACTGTATTAATATCACGAATAAAATTAAATTAACAAGAAATTTTTAATAACTTAATGCTCAATTAGACATCGTATATTAGAAAGATTTAAATGTGCTGAAAAACTTTAAATAAATTTATAATAAATTTGTCTGATATAATAGTTTTAGAAGGAGAAGAAAATAATTCCAGAAAGTCTTTAATAAAAATAGTCAACTAATTTTTATTTAATTTGTAAAATAAATTTAATAAATGATTTGAAACGTATAATAATACAACTGTGAGAATATATTATACTAAAGAAATTAATTACCACCCAGATTTTAAAAAGATTTTGAATCTAATGCTTTCAAATTATACCTCTCATATCAATCCGCATTTATAAATCTCTGTTCTATTTAATAAAACGCATCAATAATGCAACAGTGCAAACATTGCATGCAAGAAGGAAAAATCATATTTGGACTTGTAAAATAAACTTTAATTTGAACACTTGTGTACGTAGAAACACAACGACTAAATTACGAATGGATCGATGCTATTAGCTGTTAGGCGAAATCAAACCCTGTATCAATGTTTATCATTATATTAACAAAGATTTACATGACGCGCTACGACCTTCCGTGAACATTTCTTCATCGCACAGACGTGTTGTATTTAGTATTATACGATCTGAGGTACCGTGCGGACACATGGTTTAAGAACTTGTGACAAAATTGAAATGGCTAAAGCCCATTCAACTCTTGGTGAAAAAATCGACGAAAACCAAATTGACGAAGATGGTCGAAGCAACTTGTCGGGGCAACATTTTACAGAAGAGGAAAAATATTCTCTTAAATGTAAGATTTGTAATCAAGTGATTTACGGAGCGTATAAGGATTACAATTTAAAAAATTATCTGCTAGAAAAATATCCATTAGTAAAAAAGCAATTAGAAAATACAGTGCCTAATATATGACCATTGCGACATGTCCAATTAGTAAAAACCTAAGGATGAAATGCAGACTTTGCTGTGTTCTTTTCGACTTGTTTAACACTAGAAGGATTGAGATAGCCAATTTGACTTCTCGGGAAATACGAATTGTTATAACATTTTTCAACTTCGTTTTCATGTGATAACCTTTTGTCACCTTTCATCACTTTCCATATTCCTAATTTTGTTAAAAAATTTTTCAGTTATATAAAATTTTATTTTAAATTTTTATTTAAATGTTTACCTAGAAAGACCAACGCAGCCAATTTGCCTCTTCGCGAAATTCAGTCTGCTATCACTTCTTTTGGCTCTCATATGTCTGATAGTGCATTCGTGTATGTTTTACAATTTTATTTACATATATATGACTTAAACTTTTCAATAAATTAGTGATATTGTTAAATATAATTATCTATATGTTTCTCATTACCTTCTATTAGTCATTTAAAAAAAAAATTTGCTTAGTGTCAAATTGGATTCTAAGATCTTTCTAGGAGGATCATCAAATCCGGACATTTTAGTTTTAAACCATATGATATAATAGAGCATTTAGTTGCACAAAGCATAAATGATTAAACTATGTATATACTATAGAAAATAATATAATTATATCATTAAATCCATCAGTAACTGAAGAAGATAATATGGCTTCAACTTCTCATCAGACTGATACACATTTGCAGATTGAAAACCCGAAAGATGAAAATGGTAAATAGTACGATTATTTGTATATCATATTTTATATTACTTATTCATATACATTTATAAAGAAATTAAGTACTTAACATTAGTTTAGCTTAAAAATTATAAAAGTTTTGTCCGATATCTGAAATGTGTTTTATAAATCTTATAAATTGTTGAGTGGAATAACTAAATTTAATCTACATCAATGTTACATAATTCATATTCATTATCATATATTTAATATAGGTAATTAATAAAAATTTTCGCACTTGAGTAACTTGTCCATCATTCTCAGCTTTAAATAATATTTGCATTAAAACATTAGATTTGTAAAGTATTTAGATAATAAAAATTTGTTGTTTAGTATTATACGATCTTATATACTGCGCGAACACAATTACAGATGACACACAAAAAAAAAACCGAAGGTCTTGGATATGGAAACATTGTAGCAGAAGAGCAAATAGACAAATAAAATGTAATGATTGTTTTGAAGAATTTTCTACTATAATGTTAGTAAAAGTACATTTATTTCGCATTCACAATATTGACGAAGACCAAAGTGAAGAAGTTGACCGAAGCAGCTTGATATGGCAATATTTTACAGAAGACGTAAAATATTATCCGAAATGTAAAATTTGTAATAATACAATCACAAGTGGATATGACATGTACAATTTAAAAGTTCATATCATGAAATGCCATTCGCTAGTATTTAAACAATTAAAAGATACGCTAAATGCATTGCTAATTGAAAATTTTGAAGTAGACTTAGGACGTGAAAAAATAAAATGCAAACAATGTTGTAAATGTATTAACATATTTAGAATTCGTGACATATCGCAGCATTTGACAAAACATGGCTTAAACATGGACACTATAAATACCATAGAAAATAATATAAGTGAAAGAATAAATCATTCATTAGCTGAAGTAAGTAATGTGGCTTCAACTTCTCATCAGGCTGATACACATTTACAGCTAGAAAACCCGAAACATGACGATGGTAAACAATACGATTATTTGTATATCATATTTTCCATTACTTATTCATATACATTGATAAAGAAATTAACATCTGTTTATCTTAAAAATTATAAAAGTTTTGTCTGATAACTGAAACGTGTGTTTTATAATTCTTATAAATTATTGAGTTGAATAACTAAATTTAATCTACATCAATGTTACATAATTCATATTCATTATCATATATTTAATATAGATAATTAATAAAAATTTTCGCACTTGAGTAACTTGTCCATCATTCTCAGCTTTAAATAATATTTGCATTAAAACATTAGATTTGTAAAGTATTTAGATAATAAAAATTTTTTGTTTAGTATTATACGATCTTATATACTGCGCGAACACAATTACAGATGACACACAAAAAAAAAACCGAAGGTCTTGGATATGGAAACATTGTAGCAGAAGAGCAAATAGACAAATAAAATGTAATGATTGTTTTGAAGAATTTTCTACTATAATGTTAGTAAAAGTACATTTATTTCGCATTCACAATATTGACGAAGACCAAAGTGAAGAAGTTGACCGAAGCAGCTTGATATGGCAATATTTTACAGAAGACGTAAAATATTATCCGAAATGTAAAATTTGTAATAATACAATCACAAGTGGATATGACATGTACAATTTAAAAGTTCATATCATGAAATGCCATTCGCTAGTATTTAAACAATTAAAAGATACGCTAAATGCATTGCTAATTGAAAATTTTGAAGTAGACTTAGGACGTGAAAAAATAAAATGCAAACAATGTTGTAAATGTATTAACATATTTAGAATTCGTGACATATCGCAGCATTTGACAAAACATGGCTTAAACATGGACACTATAAATACCATAGAAAATAATATAAGTGAAAGAATAAATCATTCATTAGCTGAAGTAAGTAATGTGGCTTCAACTTCTCATCAGGCTGATACACATTTACAGCTAGAAAACCCGAAACATGACGATGGTAAACAATACGATTATTTGTATATCATATTTTCCATTACTTATTCATATACATTGATAAAGAAATTAACATCTGTTTATCTTAAAAATGATAAAAGTTTTGTCTGATAACTGAAACGTGTGTTTTATAATTCTTATAAATTATTGAATTGAATAACTAAATTTAGTCTATATCAGTGATGCATAATTCATATTTATTATCGTATATTTTAATACAGATGATTAATATAAATTATCGCATTTAAGTGACGGGTCCATCATTCTCAGCTTTAAATAATATTTGCATTGATACATTAGATTTGTAAAACATTTATATAATAAGAATTTTTGGTTTAGTATTATACGATCTAATACACTGTGCAAAAACAATTCCAGACAATAATGATTCACAAAAAACTAAGCGAAAGTCTTGGATATGGAAATATTGTAGCAGCGGAGATAATAGACAAATAAAATGTAATGATTGTTTTAATGAATTTTCTAATATAGTATTGGCAAAAGTACATTTATTTCGTATTCACAACATTGACGAAGACCAAAGTGAAGAAGTTGACCGAAGCAGCTTGATATGGCAATATTTTACAGAAAACGTAAAATATTATCCGAAATGTAAAATTTGTAATGAAAAAATCACAAGTGGATATCTGGTTCCAAATTTAAAAACTCATTTGAAAAATCGCCATTCGCTAGTATTTAAACAATTAAAAGATACGCTAAATGCATTGCTATTTGAATATTTTGAAGTAGACTTAGAACGTGAAAAAATAAAATGCAAACGTTGCTGTAAATGTATTAACATATTTAGAATTCGTGACATATCGCAGCATTTGACAAAACATGACTTAAACATGGACACTATAAATACCATAGAAAATAATATAAATAAAAGAATACATCATTCATTAGCTAAAGTAAGTAACGTGGCTTCAACTTCTCATCAGGCTGACACACATTTACAGCTAGAAAACCCGAAACATGATGATGGTAAATAATACGATCATTTGTACATCAAATTTTCCATTACTTATTCATATACATTTATAAAGAAATTAGATACTTAACATTTGTTTATCTTAAAAATCACAAAAGTTTTGTCCGATATCTGAAACGTGAGTTTTATAAACCTTATAAATTATTAAGTGGAATAACTAAAATTAGTCTATATCGATGTTGCATAATTCATATTTATTATCATATATTTTAGTATAGATAATTAATAAAAATTTTCGCACTTGAGTAACTTGTCCATCATTCTCAGCCTTAAATAATATTTGCATTAATACATATTCGATTTGTAAAACATTTATATAATAAGAATTTTTGGTTTAGTATTGTACGATCTAATATACTGTACGAAAACAATTACAGACAATAGTGACACACAAAAAACTAAGAAAGTCTTGAATATGGAAACATTGTAGAGGAAAATTGGTCAAACGAAATGTAATTATTGTGTCGAAGAATTTCAAGAAGTAATGTTGACAAAAGTACGTTTATTTCGTATTCATAAAATTGACGAAGACCAAATTGACAAGGTTGACCGAAGTAGCTTGATATGGCAATATTTTACAGAAGACGTAAAATATTCTTTGAAATATAAAATTTGTAATAATCCAATTTCGAGTGGATATAAAGTTTACAATTTAAAAATTCATCTGATAAGTTACCATTCGCTAGTATTGAAGCAATTAAAATATACACTATATGAATGTCTATCTGAAAATTTTAAAGTGTATTTTGAACGTGATAAGATACAATGCAAACATTGCTATATATGGTTTGACATATTTATGATTCGTAAAATATCACAGCATTTGACAACACATGACTTAAACATGGACACTATAAATACTATAGAAAATAATATACGTGAAACAATATATCATTCATTAACTGAAGTAAATAACATGGATTCAGCTTCTCATTAGTCTGACACGGTCTTACAAACAGAAAAGTTAGAAAATGATAATGGAAATTTTTAAGACTTCATTCGTATATTTTGAAGCTTATGTTTTATAAATCTTGTAAATAATCGAGGTACATAATAAAATTTTGTATGTGTTAAGATCGGATAATTCGTATTTATCATTATATATTCATATATAGTGATAATTAATTTTTATATTCCAGTAATTATTCTATTATTCTCAGTTTTAAATATTATTTGAGCTCATATAATAAGTTTTTGAGGCATTTGAACAGTATGAGTCTTTAGTTTGATGCAATCATAAAATAGTGTATACCGTATCCAAATAAAGTTATAAAATAACGTAGATATACTCTATTCAAATAAATTTTAACTGTATTGTACACACCTGCTAATTAAATAAGTATTGTGTATTTCTTAGTTATTTATTGCACTTGCACTTACAGGTTCCAATCTAGACTGGAACACAACAATGTTCTGAGATTCATTACTCGCCGAAAACCATATTATAGAGGATATGAGCAGAATTTACTTTTTTTATGAGACATACATGACGAACAAATATACATTTTCGACGAGGAGAAGAATTTTTCTTCAAACGTATCATTTATTAGTTGTTTTAGTAATTATGTACATTAAATAATTTTTAAATTGTCGAATTTTTTGGTAATAATTTTACATATTTTACGTAATATATCTGTATTAAAGGTATAAACAGTCAAGATTAAAATTTTCAAATTATTCGAAATAACTAGTATTACTCTAATCATACACGGAGAGAATTTTCTCTTAGAATTTTGCGTGAAAATCATGAAATAGTGGAATAACATAGTATTTCAAAGAATTGTATACGAGTTCCTTTAATTTACTAATATGTGTCATAATAAGATATGTAATATATTTTATTAATTTTACTAAAGGCTATAGTAAAATTTCAACATTTTAAAATATGTTACGCAGTTTATGATTCCTTATTATTTTAAAAGAATATATGCTATGTAGTCATGAATATATAAAGTAGCTTATAAAATTTTTACCATACAGCATGATATTTTTAATCTGATATAGTCGCTTATAATTTTACCATGTAACATAGTAATCGATGTACTGTAATCGATATTTATCGGTTATTTTCGTTGTCGAGTGTGTCTCTAGCTACGCTAGAACTTACTCACTTCAAAACATTTTACAATCTGCATTATAATTTTTACTACATCATTTATAAAAAGTCTCTTGTATATTTCAAAAAATCTATCGTTATTGATAATATTTCATTATTGTTTAGTTGTCCCAAGCTTATTACCAAACATGATGAAATTTGTAATGAATTTTGCGGTAAAAAATAACGAAAAATTCTCTCCGTGTGTAGTATTCCAATTATTTAGGTAATTCGAATGTTACTTTCATGAGAACTAAAAGTCTGAAAAATTATTGATTGAAACTATTATTTGTAAGACTAAAACACTAATATTAAAACATAATTGCAGTATGTAAAGTATTACATAAATTATAATTATGAATTGGTTATATTCAGAGAATTAATAATTATATCCTCATATCTTAATGCGGTATTCATTGACCATTCTTATATTGAGAACATTGTATACAATCACTTATTATAAATCAATCACAGAGCCGTAAGAGATCTGACGTAATGTCTTAAGATCACAAAAAGACTCTCTGATTCATTCATAACATCTCAGTATTATACATAAGATGGTATTAAATATAAGATCTTATCATGAATACCTTAATATTACAATTTGAATAATAATGTTTATACGTTCTAAAAAATTATGTATTATACGGCATTTGTATTTTTTCAAAAGTTAATGTATGATAAATTGAAAAATAAATATTCTAATGTAGTATTGTTATTAATAATATAGCACTTCAGAAATTTGTAATGATTTATTTATTTAATTCACGATGAAACAAAGATATATATAGAAGTTTAACATAATAGATTGTCTATTTGCATCCCTCTTGTGTTCCTTATTTCTTTATATTAATGGATTTGAAAGAAGTATCCATGTCAAGTTTAATGACACTTTTATAAATGATTGGATGTTATTGTATTCATACCTTTTCCGGTGATTGCAGTCTCGAATATCTCGTCACTTTAAGAAATCGCCTGTCACTGTTATGGTATAATTAGTGTAATAATTTTGTATATATAGTTAAAAATTAGATTTATTAATTTTATGAGTTACGTAAAAATATTTGACAATACATAAAATTAATGTTAGTTAATGTTGTACTTTTGCTATGGTCATGCTATGGTCATACTATGAGTGATTCTGAGCATTTATTTATACTTGCTAATAAAAATATAGTTACTCCTTAGCTAATGTTTTATGTTACTTGTATAGTGTTGTATTTTTTTATCTTTGCAGTTTCATGTGATGTTGTACTTTTTCATTTTTGCTGTTTATTATTTACTTTGTTTTTCTCTGTAATTCTACTTATACTTGTGTCAATGATTTTTTAGGTGCATTGACAAAATCTATGAGTCGCGTTTAGATTGAGCTATGACACGTATAATCTTTCAGCTTCTTTAACATTCATAATGTTGTCGGTCCTGCAATATATATATATGGGTCATTCTCCGTCAACCGGAGAAGCCCCCTGACCAAAATTGGTTTCAGGTAAAACAAATAAGTAAAGGCTTAAAATTCGTGAAAAAATATGTACTTTCGAATACCGTGTGCTGTTTTTCACTAATCAAAATGGCGGATCCAAGATGGCGGACCAAATTCGGAAAATGTTGCTTAATCGAGATGAAACTGGGTACTCTGGGGTTTTCGGGGTCGCTGATTACGAATATGACGTCAGATTTCCAAAATTCGCAATGGCGGATACAATATAGCGGATCGAAATGATAAAAAATGTGCAAATCTTCGTGAAAACTGGTATTTGTTTTCGGAGATATTTGTGGGTTACTCATTTCTGAAATAATGCAAAACTTAAGCATATTATTTAAAAATGGTGATTTAGCGTTATCCATCCTGTACCACGTAGAGGTATCACCGTTTACAGGACTCGGCACCTACGCCAGGAACGTATTTTACAATATATTTGCAGGCACCTACGTAAGGAACATATTTTACACTATCCGCCAAAGACAAGTATATTTTACATTGTCAGCGTCCTATTTATCGACAAGTAAAAATTGTGTTGTTTTCGGAGGATGAGAAAGTTTTTATGATTAATGTCTTCCCGTCTAATGGGACAAAAGAATGAGATTTTTGAATGTTGGGAATTGCTGGTGCTGATTTAAATCGCCTATTAAAGTGTGCTGCAGCTTTTTTATACATTTCTTTACTATAAAAGAATACGTCAATATTATCAAATCTATTCTGAGCCCAATCAAATAAACTCTTTGATGTCAGAATAGCACGTGATGCTGGTGCTTGGAGACTCGCGCGAGTTGCTTCTCTCTTGAACGCAGCACCGACACCATCGCAGACTCCTTTACCGTGTGCTGTAGCGTGAAAATGCCATTCAGCTTTTATTCCGAAATCTTTTTCATGACAGAGTAGTAAATTAGCCATTTGGTAACGATTCTTAAAATGTTGTTTCGCACCGTCTGTAAAGTAAATTACTTTTTTTACATTATGTTTCTCCTGAACTCGTTGTAGTAATATTTTTTGAATTACATACACTGCTGTTGTGTCATGGGACAAACAGTCTGATAAAGCAACTACAGATTGGTGCTTTACTTCTGCTCCAGATCGATAATAATATACTATCGTATGAATAGTACATTGGTCGTTATTAAAATGAAAAGCTTGCGCAGCTTCCTGGACGATAAATGCATAATTTTCTGCAAAATCGAGTTCCACTATGATTTCATCGTCACGAAGCGTATCTTTTCTTTTAGTCATGTAATTTGTTTGTTCTTTTGCAATGAAGTTATGAGGATTTAATTGTTTAAGTTTCGAGCATAATTCTGTTAAAAATTCATCTGCAGGAAGTTTCTGCGTGCATAAAGTCGCTCTATCGTTAGTTTTCCAAGTACTGAAAAGAACAGAAGTGATCAATTTGTCACTTAAAAGTTTGTCAAGAATATCAACAAGATTTTGTTCATCAGGACATTCGGAACACTCATTAAAATGACATTTCACACTTGGATTGTTACACATGACCACTTTTAGACAATCTTTATAGTCATTTATTGGTGTTTGTAATTGATGCGTTAATCTTGATATATTTATTGCATCGAGCATCAACTTGCGATTTTGATGAATAGTGCAGACACATACACTATGAGTGCCGCTCTTGCCAGCAAGTATACAGTTGACCGGACGCAACTTGGCAAATGTACTGAAACCGACAATATCATCATTTTTCCCCTCTTTAAAATTTATGTACAGATCATTTAAATTGAATAGAAGAAGCCTTTTTTGTTTTTTTACTTTTTGTCCATCAATTACAGCAGTGACCGTATCTTTCATTCCAGCCATTATTCTGCTGTTTTCATCCGATTGATAAAAGTCTTTTATTTCTTGAACAGTGTCTTCAGAAAGACACTTTCCAGCTTTCAATATGGGTGATGCTAACATGCCACATTTTTCTCGTAACTGTCGGGCATTATTTGCCAAGCGCCATGAACAATTAAACTCTGTTGCTACTTTGTTGACGTTCCAAGATAATGGAGCTAATGTTAATATCCTAATGCGCTCCTGATTATCGTTAAGGTTATTAA
>NW_017299621.1:0-1635 GCF_001594075.2 Trachymyrmex cornetzi
AAGAGATTCTGCGAGATAAGAATAACACTGAGATTCTTGTGATGACTGCCTTTGGTGAAAAAATCCACGATTGCGTCGATCGACGACGATTCTCTCATAAGATCGTCGTCGACTAATAGCGTATTTCACTGGCAGAGCTGGTGCACACTTAGTGCACTTTAAAGCTGTTGTACACAAATCGACATAAAAATGTACGTTTAATAAAAATATAGAAATAAATTAAACCACTAAATCTTTAATACATTTTATTGCGATATTTGATAAAATATACATTGGGTATTTTATTAACTGAGATCTCTCACTTTTACAGTCAGATTAGGTTAATGTACAACAGCTTTAATGTGCATTGAGTGCGCACCGGTTCTGCCAGTATCGCTTTATATCACTAATTTCGGAGAAAGCGGATTGTTCGAGTAATCCTCCGAACGAGGTAATCCCTCACGAAATTAAATTACGTTTTTCTTCGTCGCTTTAACGTTACCGCGTCACCAACTCTGTTCTTCGACCTCTTTTTCACGACCGTCGTATTCTAATTGTCGATAAGCTTCTTGCCAATGCGCGTAATAAAATAAAATTCTCTCGAAACGCACGTCGGACATGCGAGATAAATACCGGAGGAAAGTCTTTCCGCAACCAGTAGGACCGCATACGATCGATGTCCAGGGATGTTTCCTGGAGCGCACCATTTTGCAAAATGAACGCACGATTACCGTGCAAGACTTCAAGAGCAAAAAAAACATAAAAAAAAGAAAAGGGTAAAAAATGGCGCTTAACAATATTTTTAAGAAAGCGCAAAGGACAAATTTAAGCAGGGAGATAAGCTAATCAACGCGACGAGGGCCCCACGCGGCGGGCATACGCTCGCGTCAGCGTAGGCTAGCCAGCGAGAGTACCGTGGCCTGTGAACAGCTGATCCCGCCACGGTGCTAGAATGAGCTTATCTTCGCGCAAGAATAAGCTTATCTTCGCACGTAAATGGGTTCGCGATCGCTGTATATTTCGAACGCAGAATGCACGCGTGGCATCGATGTCGGTGTCGTCGTCGACGTCGTCGTCGTCGTCGTCGTGTGAGCTTGTGCGCGATGTTGGTGTTGTTGTTACGTCGAAACCCTGGGTAATAAAAGTCTAAGAGATAATAAAGGAGAATGGAGAGGATATAGAAGGATGGTTCGACTCAAGCTCACAGATGTACGCATAGAGGCGAATAACTGTGAGTTGCACGCACCTTTTAGGCCTCGGAATATGGGTCAACGCCCAGAAGGGACGCTATGACATCTGTTCCGATACAGTGCGAACGTCGGTCCTACTTTTTGGATCAAGGAACTCAATCCCTTTAACCTGGGACTGGACCTCGTGCGATCTCAGGTAATTAGGGGAACGGGATACGAGGAGGTGATTTAAAAATTAAATGCGATTTGGAGGAATTTTTAGTTGAAATTTACAATCTATTCAATAAAGCTAAAACTAATTTATATGACTAACTTAGGTCTATTTACAGTAATTCTTTTTATACCAAAATTGTGAGTGTGTGTGTGTGTGTGTAGCATTTTTTGTTGTTGTTAACAATATTTATATGTGTGTGTGTAGCATTTTTGTTGTTGTTAACAATATTTATGTGTGTGTGTGTGTGTGTGT
>NW_017299622.1:0-910 GCF_001594075.2 Trachymyrmex cornetzi
CCACGGAGCGATAAGCCACAAAAGGCGGTACAAGTTGCGCCCTACCCTGGCCCCCTCCTAATTTCTTCTTTCCATTGAGACAAAAAATACTTTTGGGGCCTGGACGTAACAATATCTTACCATGTTTTTGAAGACATCGGCATTTTGAAAATCCCTCTCCAACTTCTCCAAATCTTCCTTGGTTTTTAAAGGAAATAATGCAATTTCTGCTATATCAAAATATTCCGTATTTTTATGATTGATTCCACCATCCAATTTTTCTTCGATACTATGCAGTTTATCATTGATGCGATCTAATTTTGCGTCTATTCTATTCAATTTTCGTAATAATTCTTTTTGGAATTCTAAAATTTTAATTAAATATATTATTCAAAACTAAAACGCATAACACGATGAAGTATAAAAAGATCAAATTTATATTATAGTTCCTGTTTATATATAATATCATAGACAAATATTTTGTAGATACCGATATCAATTGCCTCATTATTTTTTGATACACTTGTTTCAGGAGTGGGATGCTTTTTCGAAATATTTTGCACAGATTGTAATAATGTTTCATTATTGCTGTGCTTTCCTTTGGCATTATTTTCCAAAGATGAATCATTCATTGACTTATTATTATTGGAATTTATTATGGGCAGTGTTTTCGAACTTGGTTTTTTTGGTGGTGGAGGTAATGTGGAGGCAATTTGCCTATCATCATCTTTATCGGAATCGATTATAGATGTTTTTGCCCTATCACGACGATTTTTTTTTGTATTTTTAACATCAGATGAATCGATATCCGAAAACTGCTCAGCCAGTTTTACTTTTGCGATTCCACTCTCATATGAATCTGGAATAATACAAATTAATGCAATTAAGACATTTAGATAAATGTTTATACAGTACAGTCACAATTCGACAA
>NW_017299623.1:0-779 GCF_001594075.2 Trachymyrmex cornetzi
ACAGTGTATTAAATTTTTAAAGTCGGACATCAATCTTAAATTTTCTTATCATTAATATTAGAAATAAATAAATCAATTTACAAGTTCTGCAGTTGGCTCTTATATATTCTATACTATTTTTATTTATTTTAATATTTGTTATTTCGAGCTCTTTATTACTTCTCCATTCTTATTATTTTTGATATCTTAGCTACATCTATTTCACAATGATATATATTTTTATAAATATTTTATGATGCCAATGTGAGAGTTAAAAAGAATTCTTTTATTGAAAGCGACATAAATTAAATTTTGATATACAGGATCTCCCATTTTAACTTTCGCATCGAAATATTTCAAAAAGTATAAAAAATATGGAAAAATGTTTTAAACAAAAGTTTTATGACTTCAAAGGGAACATACCTAAGATGGTTCCATTTGTCTTTTGAATATGTTACAACAGTCAAAAGATTTTAGCCATCAGTTGGACATTTTGGATAATATTAATAACTGACGGTACTGTATAACTTTCAAACATTATATCTCGAAAAGTACTAAATGAAAAATATTTTGTTTTGAAATATAGTGTTTTGAAAAGTTCTCAAAGTAACCTAAGAGAATATGCAATGAAAAGTAGGGGTTTTATTTAAAAAATTCAAAGTGAACTTGTTCCTTAACACCACCCGAGATTAAACTAATAGTACTTTTGTATGTCTCCCTCAGTCATAAAATTTTTATTTGAAATTTTTTTTATACCTTTTGTACTTTTCGAGATATTTTGATACAAAGGATAAAATAAG
>NW_017299624.1:0-730 GCF_001594075.2 Trachymyrmex cornetzi
CGATTACGCAATAAGCTGCAAATGTATCCCGTAACTTTGCGTCGACTGCTATTGTGCAGTAGATAGAGCGGACTAAACTGAGTCGAAATGTCCTGTATTATTTTGCAATTTTCATAATAGGTAACAAGATATTAATTATACTGAAAACCGCCGAGAATATTAGTTTTTAATAATTTTTTACTCAAGTACTATCAATTTTACAGAAAAGCAGCAAGTGAAAAAATTGTTTATTTTCTTCTCATAGAGCTGTAAGAATTTTTTCAGAATTTATCAACTTTTCAATACCGCATTTTCTCATGTTGGTAAAAATATTTACCAATAAAAAAATGTAATACTAAAAAGTTGATAAAATATTCTGAAAAAATGCTTACAGCTCTATGAGAAGAAAATAAACAATTTTGTCACTTGCTGGTTGTCTGTAACATTGATAGTACTTGATTAAAAAATTATTGAAAATTAATATTCTCGGCAGTTTTTAGTATAGTTAATATCTTGTTAACTATTGTGAAAATTGCAAAATGATGATGATTGCTGAAATGACAAGACATTTCGACTCAGTTTAGTCCGCTCTATCTACTATATAATAGCAGTCGGCAAAAAGTTACAGGACACCCTGTATATGCCATTAACATGCCTTTCGCGTTACTTACTTTCTAAAGATAGATTATATATATATATTGTGACGTGACATTTTGTCCGTCACTGTGCGGACTTGTCGGCGGCGGACTCG
>NW_017299624.1:2764-5663 GCF_001594075.2 Trachymyrmex cornetzi
ATATATATATATATATATAATCGTAATTTTTGGTTTTATTCTACGAACTTCGACATCCACGCGCGACGCAATCTTAAAAAGATGAATAAAATAAACTTAGGAATGAAACAAATTATAAGCAATAGTATACATGTTAGGGAATTAAAATTCTAATTTTCCATTTCCTTTTGGTAATTGTAGAATGAAGGTGCAATTTCATGCAGCGAAGGAAGCTGGCTTTTTACGAAGTTAAAAATTTTACAAAGTTTAGTACATTTTTTATTAAATTTTATGTAGATTTGTATAAAATGTAATGTAAGTAAACGTTAAATTTAAGTTGTATAACAGCGAGGGAAAGTTGGCTTTTTACGAAGTTAAAAATTTTACAAAGTTTAGTACATTTTTTTTTAAATTTTATGTAGATTTGTATAAAATGTAATGTAAGTAAACGTTAAATTTAAGTTGTATAACAGCGAGGGAAAGTTGGCTTTTTACGAAGTTAAAAATTTTACAAAGTTTAGTACATTTTTTTTTAAATTTTATGTAGATTTGTATAAAATGTAATGTAAGTAAACGTTAAATTTAAGTTGTATAACAGCGAGGGAAAGTTGGCTTTTTACGAAGTTAAAAATTTTACAAAGTTTAGTACATTTTTTTTTAAATTTTATGTAGATTTGTATAAAATGTAATGTAAGTAAACGTTAAATTTAAGTTGTATAACAGCGAGGGAAAGTTGGCTTTTTACGAAGTTAAAAATTTTACAAAGTTTAGTACATTTTTTTTTAAATTTTATGTAGATTTGTATAAAATGTAATGTAAGTAAACGTTAAATTTAAGTTGTATAACAGCGAGGGAAAGTTGGCTTTTTACGAAGTTAAAAATTTTACAAAGTTTAGTACATTTTTTTTTAAATTTTATGTAGATTTGTATAAAATGTAATGTAAGTAAACGTTAAATTTAAGTTGTATAACAGCGAGGGAAAGTTGGCTTTTTACGAAGTTAAAAATTTTACAAAGTTTAGTACATTTTTTTTTAAATTTTATGTAGATTTGTATAAAATGTAATGTAAGTAAACGTTAAATTTAAGTTGTATAACAGCGAGGGAAAGTTGGCTTTTTACGAAGTTAAAAATTTTACAAAGTTTAGTACATTTTTTTTTAAATTTTATGTAGATTTGTATAAAATGTAATGTAAGTAAACGTTAAATTTAAGTTGTATAACAGCGAGGGAAAGTTGGCTTTTTACGAAGTTAAAAATTTTACAAAGTTTAGTACATTTTTTTTTAAATTTTATGTAGATTTGTATAAAATGTAATGTAAGTAAACGTTAAATTTAAGTTGTATAACAGCGAGGGAAAGTTGGCTTTTTACGAAGTTAAAAATTTTACAAAGTTTAGTACATTTTTTTTTAAATTTTATGTAGATTTGTATAAAATGTAATGTAAGTAAACGTTAAATTTAAGTTGTATAACAGCGAGGGAAAGTTGGCTTTTTACGAAGTTAAAAATTTTACAAAGTTTAGTACATTTTTTTTTAAATTTTATGTAGATTTGTATAAAATGTAATGTAAGTAAACGTTAAATTTAAGTTGTATAACAGCGAGGGAAAGTTGGCTTTTTACGAAGTTAAAAATTTTACAAAGTTTAGTACATTTTTTTTTAAATTTTATGTAGATTTGTATAAAATGTAATGTAAGTAAACGTTAAATTTAAGTTGTATAACAGCGAGGGAAAGTTGGCTTTTTACGAAGTTAAAAATTTTACAAAGTTTAGTACATTTTTTTTTAAATTTTATGTAGATTTGTATAAAATGTAATGTAAGTAAACGTTAAATTTAAGTTGTATAACAGCGAGGGAAAGTTGGCTTTTTACGAAGTTAAAAATTTTACAAAGTTTAGTACATTTTTTTTTAAATTTTATGTAGATTTGTATAAAATGTAATGTAAGTAAACGTTAAATTTAAGTTGTATAACAGCGAGGGAAAGTTGGCTTTTTACGAAGTTAAAAATTTTACAAAGTTTAGTACATTTTTTTTTAAATTTTATGTAGATTTGTATAAAATGTAATGTAAGTAAACGTTAAATTTAAGTTGTATAACAGCGAGGGAAAGTTGGCTTTTTACGAAGTTAAAAATTTTACAAAGTTTAGTACATTTTTTTTTAAATTTTATGTAGATTTGTATAAAATGTAATGTAAGTAAACGTTAAATTTAAGTTGTATAACAGCGAGGGAAAGTTGGCTTTTTACGAAGTTAAAAATTTTACAAAGTTTAGTACATTTTTTTTTAAATTTTATGTAGATTTGTATAAAATGTAATGTAAGACTGGGATATGATAACACAATTGCGACAACAATGAGGAGAATAATGCGTAATGGAAGAGCAGAATTAATGGAATTATGAAAAGAACACCTTGGGAGCGAAGATCACAATTTTTATAATTGACGAATGTAGAATTGTAGTAACAGAGTTGAACATATTGTAATATTGTTAAGATAGTTTTAAATTTGTAATATCACTGAAGATGACCACAGTAAGGGTCAAAACGTCGTATGATTAAGTTTTCAATTGATATATAATTTGTAAATAATATCTTTACATTGACATTTATATTCGTAATGTACTAACTGGCGTAAGGCTCCAATAGCCCACACATTATTACAGTTTTTGTATTTTGTGTCCAAAAAGTAACAACTTCGAAATTGCACTACATTATCCTACATTTATTCTTGTCAATAATCTTTTAAAAGTTTTAAAAACACCTTTTTTTAAACTGAATTGATATTGAACAAGGATAACAGATACTCAGAATTGACCGAGTCGAATTCTGGAACGTAACTTTGTATAATTGTATCAGGAGACGCGGTAGTGACTCCGGCCATGTTGAAAAAAAGAGACACTACATTATATATATATATATATAT
>NW_017299625.1:0-1220 GCF_001594075.2 Trachymyrmex cornetzi
AAATGTAATAAGTATGTTGCATTAAGCGTCAAATATATTATTACAAATGAAAATATGAAATTTTTTGTATTCGTATTCCTGTGTTATGCAAATTGGTGGAAATTCCTTTTTTTTTTAGTTGTTGGTTTGTTGCAATTGGCGGGGGATTGGTGCTTCAGAGACTTAGTAATCCTTGTGATGGGGCGCAAAAGCAAATTCCAGCGTAGGGCGCCAAAGATGGTCGTAACGCCTCCGTCTATATGGCTTATTAGTTACTATAATACACTACGTACTGATTTGTAAAGTATTTACGGTATTATTAGCACAAAATAATTGAATAATAAAAATAATAAATTGAACAATAATGAAAATGCTAAGTTGCAGTTCTATTACGGTTGCAGTTATAAGGTAACTTGTTGTTCTTTTAAATTTGTTGCTTCATTATTCAGTTTACTTTTCATAGCAGTTTTAATTTTAGCAATATTTTCTTTGATAACTTTGTTCATTTGAAATTCTTACCTGACATAATCTAAAACACATATTTACATGCAGAATATACGACAAAATAGAATATAAAGACATTATTAATTCAAAACATTGCAAATTACCGATGAAGGTATCTCTGATAATAGGGTCCAATTGTTTTTTTGAAGATGCTATAGTTGTATTCGATGATATTGTCTTTTTTTGGTTACACTCACTTCGCCTGTCATAGTACATGTCCCCATCTCTTCCGGGCTAAAAACAATTCCTATTAGAGCAGTTGTAAAAGATGAAAGTCCCTTAAGCCAGATCTACAATTGCGTAAACGTAGAAGTAAGGTTATGGGAGTAGTAGTAGCAGTAAATGTTGTACGACATATTAATCTACAATCGAGTAAAGATTCAACGAACTTTCATCTTCAAATTGAACATTGCTTACAACACTTTCTCCGTCTTCCATATTCGTAATATAATATATTTGTAATATATAATAAATTCGTCAAATAATATGTCATAAAATAAATTCAATAAGAGATGAAAAGCTCACTTTGCGCTTCTTTCCATACGTCGAGACAAAAAGGACAATAACGATGCAGATACGTGACAGCACTGTGATTGGTTCACTCTTACGTTTTACGCAGTCGTAGTCGAGAAAGATAAAGTTGAATCATCTTTTACAACACGCTTTACAACCGGGAATGGCAGGTTAAAACTTCGCTTTACAACATTTCACAACCATTTACAACTATGTTTACGCAA
>NW_017299625.1:4811-5667 GCF_001594075.2 Trachymyrmex cornetzi
ATATAATACTACCAATAATTTCAATATTGGTAGTATTATATGTAAGTGTTTAACTGTAGTAATTCTATTCTTATTAGTGCTTTATGTAAGTATTCTATCACTAGTACAGTACTATGCATTAGTACTTCAATATTTATATGAATCATTAAACAATATTTTATCATTGTAACTTCAAGCACTGAAATATTTGTAATCACTTTGGATCTCTATAATTGAATGCTTACAAATTACTAACAACGATGCTTTCAACATTCGAAGTTAGTAATTAAATACTACTTTATCAGTATTAAATTTCTATACAAAGGCTTTTATTGACTATTCTTATATTATTTTTATATATAAATAAAAAATAGTAAAAATAGTTAATTCTTTTAATAAATATTTAGTTGAATACTCTGTCAACTAAATATTTATTAAATATAAAGATATATTTATTTGATACAAGAAATGTTAATTTGATTTAACAATTATTTTTTTTATTGAACAAATATTTATTTACTATAAGTAAATGTTTAGTTGGCAGTATTGAATTAACCATTTATTAAAATTGACTATATTTTTTTTCAGTCTACGAGTTCATCTAGAAGTACGATGCCGCGGAATGAATCGCGACCGGCGGGCAAGCGACGGTCGAGACCTCTCCAAGAAAAAATATATGCTATCAATAGAGTACATGATGGAGAATCGAAGGCTGCAGTGGCACGCGATATTGGCGTGCCAGAATCAACCCTAAGGGGTTGGTGTAAGGCGGAGAAACAAATATTATCAAAAATTAACAATGTAAAAGATTTGAAAATATATTCCGGAATACACTTGGAAATATACAAACAGAATATTCTGAGATCGAGTTCTGATA
>NW_017299626.1:0-381 GCF_001594075.2 Trachymyrmex cornetzi
TCCAATCTGTAGCCTCAAAGGAAAAGACACCCCCACGAGAATATATAGTGAGGAAAAAAGACAAAAGATACTTTATGAATATCATGATGCTCCCACAGGCGGACATCAAGGAGTCACACGAACGCTCAACCGAATTCGAATGGACCACACATGGCCCGGAATCACAAAAGATATCGAAAATTATATTGCAAGATGTGAACACTGTCAAAAGAATAGATTAAAAAGAACAACAAAATCATCGTAATTAATAATTACAGAAACGCCGGACAAGCCCTACGAAAAATGCGCTTTAGATATCGTAGGACCACTAACAATAACAAATGCTGGCAACAAATACATATTAACATTTCAAGATTACTTAACAAAATTTAGTAAAGCAAT
>NW_017299627.1:0-940 GCF_001594075.2 Trachymyrmex cornetzi
AGTAGAAGCGGAACCTATATAATAATCTAAAGTTATTTTATTTAGAATAAGATAAATATCACTAATATGTTTTATTTCTTTTGAGACTCTTTCTATTATTTCTTTGGAGTCTAAATTTTCATATTTATAGATTGGATTTAAATTTTTATCTTTAATAAAATTATCAACTATTTTAGGATCATTAGCTAAATAATTATAACTTTTTGTAGATTTGAAAAATTTGAAAGATTTGAAAAATTTGAAAGATTTAAAAAAACTTAATATAACATTAGTATGTGTGTATCTTAAAAAGGATTTATTAGAATAAAGAAAAAAGGTGCTATAGAATTAAAAATTAAAAAATTATCCTTATTAAACCAATTTGGGCTATGTTCGTAACCCAAGAAAGCGGTAGCCATCATTAAAATTCAACGCACCCAGATTTATCTTGCTACATCTCCTCTTTTTAGATTAAGTAATTTTTTTAGAATAAAATTTTATTTTTTTAAGGTTGTTTTATAAAAAACCTAGCTTTCATAAATTATAGACAAATTTAGCTTTGGTACCCTACTTTAGGGTAGATTTTTATGTTAATAATCAAATTTTCTTTTTAATTCCCTTTTCGGATTTAAACCCTTTAATCTTTTCTTAATTCATATTTACCTAGAAGTAAAGTATGTTTAGCCAAGGCTGTTTTAATTTTACTTCTTTTCGTTCTATCTTGAAAAAAGAAATCAGCTGCATCAGCAATAGAAGTAAATTGTTTAAAAACAATACCGTTAATATAAGCAGTAAATTTTACTGATTTAGCGTTATTTTTAGACATTTTTAGCCTTGTTTCTCCGGAAACTATTCTATTTAATGCAGCCTTTCTCATTAATTCTCTAGTTTCTTTTGATACCTTTTTTCCTAAATGTAAAGCTCTAAATTTACTAATTCTATCTTTATTATTAATAATAGA
>NW_017299628.1:0-427 GCF_001594075.2 Trachymyrmex cornetzi
TGCTATCATTACATTTAATGAAAACAGTTTTGTTAACTCTTTCGCTCAGAAAGCGGGAGGTCCATCGGAATATCGCCATTGATCGGGATTCCGCGCCAAAAGTGTACACATTATATGTGGACAGTTTATGACGTTTAAAATTTCATTTTATGCTCGAACAGCATGAACAACGCTACATTGACATGTTTTTGAAAAAAAAAGGATTGTCCCTTAAAACAATATAATAATAAGTTCTTTGTAAACCGTTTTTTAATTATCCCTTCCATATCATTGGCCTTATAGGTATCAATATACTACCATTATTAATTATGTTTAAATATACATCATTTGACAAAATCAGTGTTACCAACGCTTAGTATATGGCTGTACGAGATGGTTTGACGTAACTTGTACTATAAGGAACACTATAAATTACTTGGCTGTAGCC
>NW_017299629.1:0-2044 GCF_001594075.2 Trachymyrmex cornetzi
CTCTTCCACATTTGTTCTGCACCAGTTTGTATCGTTTCATATAATACATTTAAATATAAATATCAAATGTATTATTATTAATAATAAGAACTTAATAAAAATTCATGAAATCAACCGGAAAAGATATCAAAAATTTGAAAAAATAGCATCAAGGAAATTTGGGAATATCTTTACATAAAAATATTTTGTAAATACATGAAAATAATAATGAAAATAATAATATCTAATGATAAGAATAATGAAATTAATGAAAATATGGTAATAAAATAATAATAATAAAATAACGAAAACAATAATAATAATAATAAATAACATCACAAAAGAGATGCAAAATTAAAATGCAATATTTTTCCGCAAATATATGAAAAAGACAACAAAAAAATAATGCCATAAACAAGAAGTGAAATCAAAATATACATAATATTTGAAATATATTTATTAGATATTAAAACAAATTCCACAGAATACAATTCTCTGGGTGGCATTTTGAGGATATCCCATGATGTAGACATCCTTTGGATATCCTTCTGAACTATGTTCTATAGGATAAACTCTCGTAATAGACTTAATATAAAATACGAAAAACGTTTAAAGTGTATAAAGTACAACACATTAAAATAAGAACACGAAATGCAACAGATAGCGTAATGAGAGGCGCAGAAATTAAAAATGAATTTTTACATTGATAACAAGTAAAAAATTGTAGAGGCAAAGTATCGAAAATCTTTAGCAGCGTATTTTATCATCAATCTCCATTTGTCATAATATAATATTTGATTCAAGTCCCGGCCGAGGTAATATTTTTCGCAATAAATTTATTAACAGTTTCAACATATTATTAACATCTTTATAATATGATGTAGCATCAAATTATTAAATTGCTTGTCAATTTAATTCGTGATTACTAGAGTAGTTTTAATTGCGTTTATAGTCCGGGAAAACAATTCGGCGCGCAGTTTGAAAAAACTAAAATATGGTATATATGCAAGTACATATATAGTGTATATTAGTAATTCAAGATTGTTTAAAGCAATGAAGATCCAGCTTCGACCGTAATAGGCATTTTAAATTTCGAGTATTGATTGTGTTTCTCATATATGCGGTCTAAAATAAAGATTCTTAATATTGTTAATATTTGATGAAAAAAGATTAGACGGAAACGAAAGTATATACTGGTATTTATTAAACCAGAAATGATAATGACAGCGATTTATTCGTCATAGATATCCATTTGTTTATAACTTAATATTTAACAAATAGAGATCAGACAGAACGAAATTATAAGTTGATATTTTAAAATTAAATTAGAAAATGATAATAAAATAACGATTTATTTCAAACAGTATTCATTTATTTATAATTTAATGTTTAACAGAAAGGGATTGCGCAAAAATAAAATTATATGCTGGTATTTGTTAACTAAGCTAGAAAATGATAATCAACCGGAAAAGATATTAAAAATGTAAAAAAAGCATCAAGTATATTTTGCAATATCTTTACATAATCAAACCATTTTGTAAATATATGAAATGATAATGAAAATAATACTTAACAAAAATTCGTGAAATCTATTGAAAAAGACATTAAAAATGTAAAAAAAGGCGTCAAGTATATTTTGCAGAAAAAAGATACCAAAGATAATGCCATAAAAAAAGAAGTGAAATCAAAATAATATTTCAAGTATCTCTATTTAAAAAATCCCATGGAACACAGTTCTCCGAGCATCATCTTGAAGACATCCTTATGATGTCGTTTAAGACAGTACTTGAAGACAGTGTTGTATGAAATACTTTCTCACAATTATAATATACTACACAAAGTACAAATGACATTTGAATTGTATTAAGTATAACAACACATTAATGAGAATACAAAATGCAATAGATAGCGTAATGAGAGGCGCGAAAATTGAAAAGGGATTTTTACATCGATAACAAGTAGAAAATTGTAGAAATAAAAAATCGAAAATGAACAATATTTCCAGCAGCAGCATATTTGACGCGCCCGTCTTGTTTATAATCGTAATTTAAAATAAAAATTGCTA
>NW_017299630.1:0-5323 GCF_001594075.2 Trachymyrmex cornetzi
AAGGAGGTTTACAATTTGGAATACAATATAATGAAATTGATTTTAGTACTGACACACTGCAATGTAATGTTGATAACAGAACAGTATGTATAAAATTACATGAACTTTCACACAATACATTAAGAAATAATGAAAATAATATGAATAATATTATACAAGAAAGACATAAAGATGATACTTTTGAATGGATGCAAGTACTAAATTATTTTTAAGTACATATAAAGAAAAAGTAGAACTTTTGTTAAATCGAAAAATAAAAACGAGAAAAATAATGTGGGAGAGAATACGCAAAGTCATGCATTCAAAAGGATACAATACTACAGCAACTCAAATAGAAAATAAATACAAATCTCTTGAAAGATCATTTAAAAATATGGTCACAAATAACAAGAAAACTGGCAGAGGACGTACAACGTATCCATATCAAACGTAAATTTTAATTGTTATTTTAAGACTTGTGTTAAAAATTAATACATAAGATAACTTAAGAATAAATATATAAAATAATTATTTATTGTTACAGTGAATTAACGGAACTTTTAGGCGCTAAGCACAATATAGAACCCTTAGCTGTTTCTGGCAGAGAAGATTTAATTATACGACAGGATGTGACAGCAAGTACATCTGCATCTCCAGTACATCTGTAAGTTTGACATTTAATATTTGATTTTTTGAAAAAAATTAAGTACATTTTGCTTTTAAGACTTCTACTTTCTATACAGAAGCTGTGTTTCGTAAGTTACCTTCCATTATTAAAATGCAAAAGTTTCGTGAACATTGCAGTTCACTTTATTAGAGCGAGTAGCTTCCGTATAAATAACTATTAATACACAATAATTAATCTGTTATTAACACTTAATAAGTGGAAATATATTTTTCATTTTATTTATTATGTTACATTTATATATGGTATATTTGTTATTGTGTTTTTAGATTATTATTTTTTTGTCGTAATTATTAATTATTTAATATTGTAGATTTATGCCCAATCAAAATGATGAAAATTCAACTATGCAAGAGGAAAATAACACTACATCCGAAATAAGAACGACAAGAAATATTACAAGCGATAGTAATTCTAGCAAAGAAAGAGTAAAATATATAATCTATTAATATAAACAAAAACTTATCTAATTTCATGAACTTACTATATGTATACATGTATATTTTACAGGTATTACAAAAAGAAAAACGAAGAATGGGAAATACTGCGCGAATAATACAAAATGTCCAAAATAGTATTGAAAAATTTATACATGATATTGCGCAAGAAAAAGATAGTAAATTAGAAATACAAAAACAAGTACTTACGGAGTATAAACAATTGAGAATTAGTTATGACGAATCTTTAAAGAAAATACAAGAACAATTAGAAAATGCAAATAAATTAAGAGAAGAAAAAAATAAGCTTTTGAAAGAATTTATTTGTGGTGACAAAAATATTTAAAATTGCGTTAGTCTAAAAAAAAAAGACTATATTCAAGAGAATGTGAGAAAAAAGTAGTGCAATATATATCAATTGTTTTTTTTATAACTCATGTATTTTTTATTTTGTTTGAATTTTTTTTTCTACATGAATTTTTATTCATTTTTTTCTACATTTTCTACATTTCTTATTTTCTTCTATTTTACAAATGTGAAAAACAAATGTGATAATAAATTAAATTATTTTAAAATAAAATCCGCAATATGTGTTTTTATTATAATAATGTTGTGTATCAAACTTTAAAAAATTGTGTTAAAATGTACTTATAAAAAAAGTATAAAAATGTATTTATAAAAAAAGTATAAAAATGTATTTATAAAAAAAGTATAAAAATAAAATCTAATTATCAAATTAAAATCTTAAATAAGCGGCTCAGTTAAAGTAAATTCACCAAGTTAATTTTAGGAACCGTAACAAATACAATCAAAATTCACTCTTTAATACAAATCATGAAATATATTACTCCTTGTGACAAACATTAAGTTACAAAAGACAGGTATTCAATCGTTACAATTCGTTTTATGCTTATGGATCTAGTATATTTACTGCCTATATGCTACGTTATTGATCGCTGACAACTAAAGTCGGTAGTGGACAACTATTAAATGGAGGCGTTAAAAAGTTATAGAATAATGTAATAGAAGTCATTGAGTAAAATTTGGTGTCATCCACATAAAATTAAGCAACAGAAGTATAACATAAAGTAAGTGTAGTTTTAACATTAAAATAATATGACTAATAAGTAGCATAAATATAGATTAAACAATAAATGATATGACAATAGATTAAACAATAAAATGATGTAACTAAACGTTTCGACCTATCCACGCGGTCATTTTCAAATCATTTTCAATCTAATTATAAAATTCTAATTATAAAAAATCTATTATTATTGTAATGTTGTATTTATAAAATATTTAATTGTCGGCATATTTTATCGCGAATATGCACTCCGGTTTCATTTTCTCTCGGTACTTCATCAATGCGTTGTACAACGTGCTGGCCTTGTATTTCGATATCTGGATATTCGCCCTCCAGAGGTGGTTCAAAATATTCTAATTCGGCTGTGTTTGCCATGTTATGAAGTACGCAACAAGCATGTATAACACGAACCGTTCTTATTATATCGCGTAACTTGAAGTGGTATAATTGCCGAAACCGTTGCTTTAGATTACCAAAAGCATTCTCTATAATTACACAAACAGAACTCAATTTTTGGTTGAAATTTCTTTGTGCACGTGTCAAATGTCCGTTATCTCTGTATGGAACAATTTATTGTTTCAAGCAAGGATACGCGCTGTCTCCTAATATGTAGTAATTATCTACAAAAAATAGATGACATTTCAATTAATAACTCAGTTATCAATTATTAATTCTAGTAATTTTTATTCTGTTGTATTTACTTTTTAACTAACCTCTGCAAAGTTCACGAAGATCATTACGAATTGGTGAATTCCTAAATACTCTTGCATCATGAACGGAACCGGGATATCCAACGAATACATCAATAAATTTCATATTGTGGTTGACTACGCCTTGAAGATGTAATGAAAAGTATTGTTTTCGATTGATATATGAATTCGGATCTTCTATAGGTTTATCTATTCGAATGTGAGAACCATCTATAGCACCTAAAAAGAATGTTATAGATATATTAAAAGAAATGAAATACATAATTGATAGATATATAAACAGAAATGTGAATTAAAATAATAAAATACCGATTACACCAGGAAATTCTTTTTCATTACGATAATAAGAAGCCGTTTCTTCTTTTTCATCTGCAGTTGGATATCGAATAATATTAGGTGCTAATGACATAATAAAATCAGTTGCTCTAGTAATAATTTTGTGTAGAACGCTAATAGTTATTCCAAATCTGTCAGCCACATCACGATAACCTGCACTTTCATGGCCTATGTACCATAGGTAACATAAAATATGTTTTTCTGCAGTTACTTTTAAATGTCCTGCATCTGTAAAAGTGGTGTACAATATGTTAATATGATAATATTCTTTTTCATAAAACAAATTAATATCGAATTATATAGTAAATTAAAAGTTTTTTAATATATGCGTACCATGTAAGGAAGTAAATATCTCAGATACATGGAATTGGTCTATTAAACGATATGTTATTTCTCTTGATAAACGAAAATGCATAATAAAATCAATGTTATTATAATTTTGAACAACATTTTCCACATAATTATATATTTTTATGTGTTCTATTCGTAGAATTATTCCAAGCACAGGATGAAATATTCGTAATTCATTATAATCTAAATATAAAATACAAACGTTTTGTTAGGTTAGATCACATCTTTAAGATTTTTATTTAATTGGTAATAAATGTGTTACAATAAATTACATACCATCATCTTCTTCATCCATAACTGGTAGCAATGGTGGCAATGGTAATAAATACAAATCTTCTTCATCTGAGGATTCCAGTTCTAACATAACTAAATCACGTCGCCTGGCGTGCGCCATATTTAATACTGCACTATTGCGTTCTTTTTACTGTTACGGTATCCTTGCACTCATGAAAATTTGTGCTGCCCTAGCCTGTACTATTGGTGTTCCAGTACATGAACTAGTGCAACGAGTTCAGACAAAAAGAACAAACCTACCTTCCATGTAATAGAGAACTCTGGTTGGTTCAATTTCTTATGCCTCATGTGTCATGCGTTAAGCAAGAATCTGTGCTCCCCGCTTAAGGATAAACGACGCATTATGCGCACCATGCGAGAAACGGAACGAACCCTAAATAACTCGCATATCAAAATTTTAGTCCTCTTAGGTAAATTAATATAGCATAAGGCTATTTAACGTAAATGGAACAATCTTTTCTAAGTGTTTGAAATAATTAATTTGGACTGTAAATAATTCGGAAATATCGTTCTAGAATTAATTGAATGGTTTTTTTACCTGATTTCATATTGTTTAAAGAATTTAGTATCTATGTGTCCTTGTCTCTCTAATGTAAAATGTTATGTTGTCTCTTTCTATTTAGTGCAATTAGTTCCAATTATTTTAAATGCTTGAAAAAATTTAAATTCTTGCAAAATAATTCGGCTTACATGCCTAGGTAATGAAATAATTAATGTAACTTGGTTTTAGTAACCTTTAAATGAAATATTCGCTTTTTGCGTTTCTTAATAATTCTTTTATCGTTCTAGGATCTCCAATGCATTCACAGCGTGTGACAGGTAAGTTATGGTTTCTGTTATTATTTTATCTTTAGTTTTTCATGTTACATATTTTTAATCTTCTCTTTTTATTCTAGGTTGTCAAGCTGAATTGGATTGGATTCCCTGTTGGTTATTTTTCCCTGTAGGATATTCAGGTAGGTTGAAATCATATATTGATTCTTTTTGGTATTTTATAGATTAATGTAAGTAAACGGTATTTATTTCCGTGTGTAGAATAATTAATTAAAACTAGGGTATAACATAAAATAAATCTACTTCAACGAATACATCGTGAATTCGACGTGACCTTTTACATAAAAAATAAATGATATTGACTTTCTGTCAGGTAATGAAGAACATGAAACAATTAATCAATGGCTTCTAGATGTGGCCGCTGGTCTCCGTCGTTGTCGTCTTGTCGTTTGACATCTCTGGGTCGCCTATTTGCTCCTCCAGTATCGTGGTATTTATCTGTAATTATTTTAGCCTTGTTGTAATTATTTGGCTGTTTGTGAAAAATAGCGGGCGGTTGCAAGGTCAAGGTTACATTGATTTTCTGAAATGGAACACCTTATTTTTGATTCAAGAATCTAATAGCTGATGTCGAGAGCTTTCCAAAACGCTATAATGAAATATTTTTTTA
>NW_017299630.1:5424-7950 GCF_001594075.2 Trachymyrmex cornetzi
CCGGTCGCTGTGATTGGTGGTGTCCAATTGAGCCGTGGTCAATCGGGATCACCCCGCTTCAATGTTACAGTATCGCCGACATTAGCATTACCCAAAATATTTAATTTTGGAGACTGGCCAGTCAAGGCGAGATCGGTCGGTGGTCCGTGAATCTTGACCTTCAGTTAAGGGGATGCTGGAGTGATCGTCGAAGTTAATCAAGATCGATAGTACAGACTTTTTTAAATTCCAAATTCAACAATAGTGACATCTTTCATTCATTTCTTATACTTATTATATATCATTGTGTCTCACTCAAGCGAATTCATCTGTCCTTATCTAACATATTGCAACGCCATCTCTTAGAAAGAGATCAACTAAAATACTGCTCGGTTTCATGGCTAAACAGTCATACATCGTCGATTTCTCACGCACTAGACACCCAATTTCGTTCCTTGCGCTAATCTTTTTATTTAGGCGTCAAAACTTAATTCTAAAGATACGACTGTAATCGTCTATTTATTCTACATGTGCTCCTGCCCTAATTTCGAGCATATAACGCATATAATTTTTTCGAAGTAAAGCCAGCAGCACACGATACTTGTTTTCTTACTGGATTGCTAGCTGGATTAGATTCTTGCCATGGTATTGGCTGCGATGCTGACAGTGCCAGCATCGCAGCCAATACGGTGGCAAGAATCTAATCCAGCTAACAATCCAACAAGAAAACAAGCATCGTGTGCCGCCGTCTTAAATGTTTGGTGAGCTGATAGCACATGGATACAGGAATCTGTAATTTATTATTTTTCCCAGTTTTGGACACAAAATACACCAGGAGCAGGTACATTAGCACGGATATTTCAATCGTGGAGAAGGAATTTTTATTCTGTGCAACTAATTCGAAGAACCGCGCAAGGAACATAAATGCTTGCTTTATCGGTAAAAAAGAAGACTCCAGCATCCCCTTAACGCACAAACAAAAACATAACGCGTGGTATTACATATCTTGGGTAATACTAGTTCCGGCGATACTGTAACTTTGAAGCATTATAACTTGAAAAGTACTTCATGAAAAAATATTTTATTATAGCGTTTTGGAAAGCTCTCAACATCAGCTATTAGATTCTTGAATCAAAAATAGGGTGTTCTATTTAAGAAAATCAATGTAACCTTGATCTTACCTTGGCTACGCAACTCAAGGTCAAACTGATAGGATCAGTAAATAGATATTTTTAAACCATATAACTTTTGTCTGAAACACTTTTCTGTAAAACTTATATTTCCCGAGATATTTAGGAGATATATAGGTGTCCTAAACTTTTTGTTTGAATATATATATATGTGTGTGTGTATAATTTTACAATAATTTTTTATTTGATTATTAAAAAGCGTATCGGTTTCTTCCTACAATTATTGCTCGAAGACTACACATATAAGAGTAGTATATGGTATGATTTACTACAATTTATTAAAAATTGACTTGTTACTTTTGTTACGTCTAACCCTGATTATTATAGGCAAGAGAGGAAGGTGGAGAGGGTACGGAAGGACGGTCGACTCAATCTCACAGGTATACGCACGGAAGCGTACAGCTGTGAGTCGTTCGCACTCTGTTAAAGTCCAGAATGAGGGTCAACGTCCTGAAGGGACGCTATGACACCTGTTTCAATGGACAGTGCGAGCGTTGGTCCTACTTTTTAGGTCAAGGAACTTAATCCTTTTGACCTGGGACTGGACCTCGTGCAATCTTAAGTGTTACGGGAATACGGGATATTAGTGAGGGGCGATTTAAAAATTACTCGGAGGAATCTTTAGTAAAAATTTAAAAGCTATTTATTTCTATACGGCTAAAGCTAATTTACATGATTAAACTAAGTCTAGTTACGATAAGCTTAAAATTTTATGTGTGCGTGTGTGTGTGTGTGTGTGTGTGTGAGGGAGAGGAGGAGGTGATTATCGGGTATTGGATGGAAGGAAGGGAGTACATGGACAGACTGGGATCAAATATTTTAATTGAACGAGGAAAGGGGAGGAATTTCCAGGGACGTAAACTGTTGCTAGTCTGTCCCCTTCGTTGGAGATGGATGTGAATAACCGGACGATCCAATCCCAATCGGCAGATTGAGAATTGGAGTGGACAGGAGGGGGAGTTGGGAATTGTTCGAAAAGGGACGGAGAGGGAAGGAATCGTTCCTCGAAGGGCGGGGGAGAGTAATCGAGGATCTCGAGCACCCCAGGGTCGAGGGCTGGAGGGATGGACAAATCGAGTGGTTGTGTGGGTGTCAGTGTGGGCGAGTATGATACTGGTGTGCAAGTAATAAGATTTCCGGGCGGTGGTGGTGCTACCGGAGGTGTTGGCACTCGTGGAGGTGCGGTAACGGCCGGTTGCGGAGTGACAATCACCGTAGGACGGCTAATTGGTTCTAACGGCGCCGGACGATTTCGCGAACTCCGGCGGACATAGGGAGTTCGTCCCCGTTTATTTTTATACGAGTGAGTCCGCACTATAATTAAATAAGTATTTAGAATAATTATATATATATATAT
>NW_017299630.1:8930-10161 GCF_001594075.2 Trachymyrmex cornetzi
CCCCAGCCTTAGACAAATGTTGGGGTGTA
This sequence comes from Trachymyrmex cornetzi, assembly GCF_001594075.2. Taxonomy (NCBI): domain Eukaryota; kingdom Metazoa; phylum Arthropoda; class Insecta; order Hymenoptera; family Formicidae; genus Trachymyrmex; species Trachymyrmex cornetzi. Next base: position 8,960 of record NW_017299630.1, read on the forward strand.
AGAACACAACATTTGCAAAAAGAGAAGAGCCGACAAGAGTGTTGATTCTTTTCTTTCGACGATTTGGTGAGTTGATTACATAGTAACGTAGGATTCACATTTAAGTGTTATTTCTTAGATATACGTTCCTTGGTTTATTAGAGAAGCAGGAAAGAATCGGCCGTTTCTAATATTCGCCTTTTTGATTCTTTCGTCCTTTCATTTTACAAGTGAATAATAGTGTTCTGGTGTACATGTACGCGTATTACATATAAAGGGGATTAATGTTTTACCATGCATCCATAAGTTTATAACTTATGTCATTAAGGAGCAGGAAGGAAAGATAGGATTCTTTCCAGAATTCTTTCGTGCTCCTTGTTACGCCTATTTGCGATAATATAACTAAAGTACTTAGGTATCTAATTAACGCTAAAATTTGACAATTTTGCTGTAGGCGAAAATTTTGTATAACTATATATCTATATTGATATTTTTGTTTTGTTTTGTTTTTATTTTTTTGCTTCCCTTTTTCCTCTTCCTTGAATATTTACTAGTCAATGTTGGTGATTAACACTATACAGGGTGTTTGGCGACTACCGCATTTTTTACGACCATTGCGATGGTCGGAGATACCTTCCATCTCCGGTCTAAAATGTCGTGGTGTGCCGAAAAATTTTTTTGATGCGGCTTCGACATTCATTCCTTTGCAAGTTCGTCGTTTATTGTTGTTTTATTGCGGGTTGAACAGTGTTTGCAGTCGTCCACGGACTCTCTATGGCCGAGACAAAGACTATGTAGCATCCTTCGTTTGAGGTTTCTGCATGGAAATGGTCGCAGATATTATCGAGATGCTTTAACAGACTCGGTGTCCCCTTAGTGCTGTAACACACCGGGGTTTCGATCAAATATTGAAAACTGTCAACCCGATCTTTTCATTTAATTGGAGTACGAAGATCTTTGTATGATCTAGTAATCTGGAGATGGTGGTAGTACACTGGTGAGTTATATACTGTGATTGACGATCAAGTAGCCTTGCATACTAAATAAAAACAAAGAAAATCTTTATAAGAGAAGAGGGAAAACAGGACAATTTGTCTAAGAATAAAGAATTTTTTTTTTTCACACGCTAAAATTCTATATATATTTTTTTTTTATACTACCCTTTTATTACTATTATTATTTTTTATTTTTATTGTAAAATAAAATAAAGAAGAAAGAAAGAA
>NW_017299630.1:10386-12211 GCF_001594075.2 Trachymyrmex cornetzi
ATGTATATATATATTTTTTTTTATTTATATAGATATATATTTATTTATTATTATTATTTTATTTTTTTATTATTATATGGATGGGTATATGCCCGTTCTCATCTTATCGTTATGTTGGGCATAGCCTAATCTAATCAATGTTTCCTTTAAATCTACATGGTGATGTTCGCGAGTATCACCTCCGCTCCGTATTTCTAGCTTAATAAGCGCGGATTCGTTTTTATGGGTCCCTAAGATGGACATCCGTCCCTCGTGTTGATTTATGAGGAACCCGGTCAGGTCCCTTGCCCTCCTTGGCCAAGATGTACCGGAGAAGGGGGCAGTGTGGGCCAATCCACAGGGAATCCCCTGCCATTTTAGCTGGCAAAATCTGTCTTCCAGAATGTGCACCTCGAATAGTCGGCGCTGCACTCATCATGCACGTTACGTGCACTGGTTTAGGCCGTAACACATGATGCACGTTACGGCCCCAGTCTCGTAGAGAGATCGCGACCGTTCCGTCTCCGTTGATGTCTGTTATAATTCAACGTTGCCATCCTCGGTTTTCACGAATGGCCACTACTTCTCCGACAACGATGTGGTCGGGACGATGGCGCAGCATGTGTCCCTTTTGTGTCATTCTCCGGGTTAGTTCCTCAAACAAGTCTTGGAAGTCCTCACTGCCGGTCTTCAATTGGACCCAGAACATCGTGGGTGAGTCCACTTTCACAACTTTCACTGCCATTGAACTCCGCGCCAATAGTGTGGTGTCAATGCATTCAATTTCCATATCGTCTATAAGAAAATTATCGTAGTATTTTAAAATGTCTGCATGGCACCGCATGCTATCTCGTTTGTGTATATATGTATAATTCTTATTTATTTATTTATTTACTACTTATTTATTTACTTGTTTATTTATTTTACTTGTTTATTTATTTATTTATTTATTTATTGGGAAAAGAAAAAGCGTGATGTGCCGGATTTTTCCGCCTCCTTTTTTTTATTGTTTAGTTTTTTAATTCGAGAGTATAAGCGGTTTCTTCCCTCGGGGGAAGGAGGGAATAAACAGGTTCTAATTTAGTCTCAGTTCCGTTATGCTCCTGCAATTCGAGATCTGGAGCGCTTGGGTTTTCATCCTTAGGTTTATACCTTCCTAAATGTAATAAGAGTTGAATTGGAGCACTTGGGTTTTCATCCTTAGGTTTATACCTTCCTAAATATAATAAGAGTTGAGTAAGTGAATCCCATACAGCTCCCAATAGGTACACTGACCAACCGTACACAGTGTGTACGGCGTATCCATGTACGAATGTGTCTAATAGCAATTTGATAACTCTAGCAATTAGGTATATCCCGATTAATCCTGCGCTGATATTACCAAAGATTAAAAATTTATTCCAGAATTTTTTCCAAGCGGAGATAGCGATTCTTTCTATGGATGCTTCATCTATGAGATTAGAGAGTGATCCTCCATTCATTACAGTTGAGTGCCCTAATATGCCTCTTGTCATGGTATTGAGAATTGCGGGTCGCTCCGCGGGGAACATTATGTGATCCTTAAGTTCTTCCAAATCGGTTTGTGAATATATTCCACTGGTAGCTAGTGCTCCTGGGCTGATGTATTTCCATGACGGTTTAGTAGAAGGCTTCATAACGGTGGGTGGTAATGTTTCCACTGGTTTAGGCATAATTTTGTACCATGAGTCTCCCAAAAGTACATGGTAGGTGCAAAGGAATTACAAGTAATCTGGGTTCCGTGGCGTGATAATACATGCGTTTGCGGAGTCAGAAAATATGTTTCGTTTCCTCGTATTACTGGAAGTTGTTCGTAACATTCGTTAGT
>NW_017299630.1:12285-15484 GCF_001594075.2 Trachymyrmex cornetzi
GGTCCTTTCATAAAATGATAAGCGAAGATATCGGGTGACGTAGCGGCTAATGCTAGTGCGTTCTGCATCGTTCGGTATTCAAGTTGACATTGTTGCAATAATATATTTCGATACAATTGATTAATCTGAGTGCGGATGTGTCTTTCTACGTACACGAATTTAGAGTTTATGTACGAAAACATATCTATGTTTACTGAAATAAATCCAGAGCTTTTGAAAACTTCGCCACCAGGCGATGTTTCGACAATTAGTAATTTTGGATGTTCGGTCCTGATAAGCGTGTGTCCACAGGCGTCGTATGTTCCAGTGCGAGTTAAAGAAAAAATCATGCTTGGCGTGCTGATAGAATAAACCGTCTGTGATTGTACGTTTGATAAGTCGAGTATTTTGTCGGCATGTCCATTGTATAATACGCCGTAGTCGGAAAGTTTACAATGATCGACAGGCAAGGAGGGGATCCCAGAAGGTATCTCCTCCTTCTATATCCGTACAATGAGTAGAGCTTAATTCGCAGCCTACTCCTGATCGGAGATGTACGCGATTAGTATTTATTCGTACCTCGGCGATATAATCTTGCAAGGTTATTTTAAGACTGCCTAGCACGATGACATTTCCCCAAGTTCCATACGGGTCAGAGTAAGCGCTGCCGGAGCATCCGCCGTCATTGTCAACGTGGCCGGCTAGAACTATTGGTCGTGATGCGATCTGATTTGATTTTAATCCTATTATACGAGTTCCAGCCATTTCGAAGGTTCCATAGGTGTGCATGTGTTTGCATGTATCTCGTGTTACGTCGGCTATGTATGAAAATTGTCCGTTGTGTACATCCAAGGAATGCGAAAACATTCCACATTTCTTTACTGTACGGTCTATCTCGACTTTACATTGTATTACTTTTACGGAATTAAAATCATTGAGTTGAAGTAATTGTACATAAACTTTGCTAGAGTTTACATTCTGTGGGGGAATGTCACATTCTTCAATGTTTATCAACGATAATGTAGTTAAATTTGCTGCTGCGGAGCCACAGTCGTATCCTATTATTCCGTAAGTTTCCTGAGTCCACATCATTAACATAATTACGGCGGTTATTCCTTTGATGCAGCTATCCATTATCTGAAATGTCGATTTGATTTGTTTAATTATTGTGGGCTGGTCTAATGTGAGAAATTCGCAGGCGGTTGGGGTGAACGATGCGACTATTTTTCTTTATTTTAATTTTAACATTGTTTCTATTTAGTATTTCCAATACTTCGTGAGGACCGGTATATTGGTCTCCAAGTTTTCCAGGTTTTGGCCCTTTTAATAAAAATACATGATCTCCAGGCTTGAATTTCTGTGGATTAATTTTCTTATCGTAATGTTTTTTCGATTTAACTTTAGCTTCTACGATGTTTTCGCGAACATTTGTTTGGATGGTATGTAGTTGTGGAACTAAATTTATTAAGTAATCATCATAATTAGCTAATTTGTCTTCAGGGTTTAAGAGCTCATTTGATGGTACTCTTGCTATTTTACCGAATACCAATTCGTATGGAGTATGTTTCGTGGCCTCGTGGACACTAGTGTTGTAATTAAACATGGTTAAGCCGATCCATCTGTCCCATTGTTTCTGTTCATTTGCGTATTGTTTCAAATATTCTCCTAATGCGTGATGTGATCGTTCTAGAGATCCATTCGACTGAGGGTGAAATGCAGTTGTACGGAATTTGCGGATTCTAAATATTTTTGCTATCTTCTTCATTAATTCACTGATAAAGTTTCTCCCTTGATCTGTTAATATAGCTTTAGGTGCTCCCAATACGCAAATAAATCTATCGACAAAGGCTTCTGCTATTGTTTCTGATGTTTGATCCGGTAATGGTATTCCCATGCAAAATTTAGTTAACTGGTCTTGCATAGTTAAAATATATTCGTTGCCTCTTCCGGTTTTGGGTAAAGGTCCTACGATATCCATGGCGACCTTATCAAAAGACGATCTTGGTGTATCGGTGATTACCATAGGTTGTTTAGTTTTTACTCGAACTAGTTTTTTCAACTGACATTGTAAACATTGCTGTATGTATCGTTGAACATCGGACTTTAGATTTTCCCAATGGTATTTATGTTTTATTCTGTTATATGTCTTTGTGACGCCTCGATGTCCTCCTGTAGGTAGACAATGCATTTCTCCGATTATCGTAAGTCGAAGATCTTTGGGGGGGTATTTAACTAGTCCATTGCATATAATTAATTTGGTTGTTGAATTTACAAAAACTAATTGTAATGCAGTTTTAATATTGCTCCAAGGCACATTATTGACATAATCGGTCTTAGCAATGCTAACAGTTTCTAACTTTAAGTTTTCAGTGATGAACCGTAAATCTTTTATTACTGCGGAAATCTGGGTGAGGGTCATTGTCGGTCCCTCACGTTGTCCTTCGCTGATAGGCAAGGCTAGATGGTAGTGTTTTTTATATTTTACGACTTTGGCTTTACCTAAAGCGAGATCTCCTAAGCGAGGGATCTCGTTTCTTTCAAATAGTTTTTGTGAACCTGAGTCCAACGGTCTTCCATTAGTGTCGACGAAATATGCAACGTTATCCTTTCGCAAAAATAATAGTTCGCGAGAATCAAGAATATTATTTTTAATTGTTTGGTCGTTAACAATAATAGGCCCTGTTTTTTCCTTCAATTTCTGAATTTTATGTTCTTCTCTAAGCCCTGTTTTTTTCTTCAATTTCTGAATTTTATGTTCTTCTCTAAATTCTTCCTTTTCTTGATTTTCCTCTTTATCAACTTTCTTGATTTTCCTCTTTATTATCTCTCTCTGTATCGCTCTCTCCGTCCAATGAGTCGTTTCTATCTTCTGTTTCTTCGGTTTCACTCTCTTGTTGTGAGAAATCTCCGGATACCTTACCCTCTTCTGCTGGGCATCCCTGTTTTTTGCTGTTTGGCTTCGAGTCTGCATTCCATTATTTCGGAGAGTGTAGTGTTTTGAAGTTTTTCCCATAATTCGTGGTTCTTGTGATTCTTCTATCTCCTTTTGTATAAGAGGTGTCGAGTTTATATCCTCTTCAGGTGGACGATCGTCAGGTAATAGGTCTTCAAATGGTTCGTCATCTGTCAAATATAATTTAAAATCTTCGTCCTCTTCGTCTTCCTCATCTGATTCCTCTAGCATTTTAGAAATCGTTTCTGCATCTTTCGGATCATTAGG
>NW_017299630.1:15575-16505 GCF_001594075.2 Trachymyrmex cornetzi
ATTAGTTTTACCTGCTTTGTATACTACATCGTAATCGTATTCGGCTAATTTTAATCTCCATCGTAGTATTCGCATGTTTGCATCCTGTGCATTTTTAAACCAAAGAAGAGGTTTGTGGTCTGTGACTAAGGTAAATTTCCGTCCGTATAAATAAGGTCTAAAATGCTTGACACAATATACTATGGCTAGTGCTTCTTTCTCATAAGTGTCGTATTTTATTTTATTTTCGGTTAGAGTTCGCGAAGCATACGCTATCGGTTGATCTTTATTTATTTCTCCTTGTGATAGGATGCCTCCAACTGCTATTCCAGAAGCATCAGTAGTTAATATAAAAGGTCTGGAAAAGTCGGGATATTGCAAGACAGGTTTTTCGCACAATTTCTCTTTTAATGTTTGGAAGGAGTATTCTTGATCCATCGTCCATTCAAATTTAGTGTCATTTTTTAACAAATTTGTAAGAGGTTTGGTTAATTTTGAAAAATTTGGTATAAATCTTCGGTAGTATCCTGCTAATCCAAGAAATTGTTTAATATTTTTCGGTGTTTTAGGTCTTGATATTTTTCGGTGTTTTAGATCTTGGAAATTGCTTTACAGCTTCTAATTTCTTTGGATTTAACTTCATGTTTATTAATTACATGCCCTAAGTAAATGACTTCAGTTTTCAGGAATTCGCATTTGTCGGGCTGCAATTTTAAATCAGCCTTGCGTAACCGTTCTATCAACAAATTGTATTTCCTTTCATGTTCTTCCAATGAGGCAGCGAAGATGACAATGTCGTCCATATACATAAATAATTCTTCGCCCTGCAATCCTGCTGACACTAAATCCATTAATCGTTGAAAGGTAGCAGGTGCATTTTTTAATCCAAAAGGCATTCGCCCAAATTCATAGTGACCGAAGGGAGTTGTAAATGCAGTTTTATGACCATCT
>NW_017299631.1:0-1248 GCF_001594075.2 Trachymyrmex cornetzi
ATAATTCGAATAATAATCGGATGGATTGTATTCGTTTTTTGTCAGTCAATGTGTAAAAATTTTTTTTTTTTTTTTATTATAATATTGACATAAATTTCACCTTGTTTGTTATTGTGATGTATTGTATGCTTCTGGACAATTATCCGTCAATTATTATTGCCTTAAGTGCTCTGATCTCTGCAGCTATACTTGGGTTAGTATTATACATGTGTATACATTTACTTTGTAAGCTATTTTTATTGACATTGTGTGTCAAAATCTTTACAGTGTCAAACATATAAAGATCTTTTGGTAAAATATAAAGATTGGAAGTCTTGACCATGACCTTAACAACAAATGTATGTTATTCGTATTGTCTGTACAAAACATGTATATACAATACCTTGAGTATTAAAAATATACTAAACAACGGATATTCAAAATAAATAATTAATCATTACTTTTTATTATTAAATATTCGTAAGAGATGACCATCTTTAAAAAAATTCTGTGAAGGTAGTAATGTTGAATAATGTAAACGAATAAAAAAAAAAAAAAAATATATGGTCAGAATTTTCATCTCCAATAAACTTGATGTTGATATATGTCGTCATGAAAAAGTAACGGCAAAATAACGTTAAAATTGTAACATAAAAAGTAACAGTAAAATCGTCTTAAAAAAGTTTTAAAAAACTACAAAACTAACAGTAAAGTAACTTCCATCTCTGGTTGTAAGAGAGAGCTCCGCCGCATGTCGACAGGTAGTTATAATACTATTGAATTGACATTACGTCTCCGCAGTTTGAAAAAATAATTCGAATTTTTTTCATTTTTTTTCTTTTTATTTGACAATCAAAAAAATAGAAAAAATTATCGTAGACTATTAATTCTAATTTAGATGATAGTGACATGTTCTCTGAGTATAACCGTAAAAGTAAAAGTTAATCGGATTAATAGTCTTTTTGGAATCGTGATCACTATATTCGAAACATGGTAAAGAAAAACACGAATAAAGTTCTGAAACATTTTAGTACAAGAACCGCTCCATTTTCCGTTAGGAGCGATAGTGACACTCAGAAAGGAACGAAACTTTGCTGTGTTGGATAGAATCGTTCTAGAATGGTTTCGAAAGGTTGAATATAAGTAATGGCAAGCGCCGGTTATAGCAATTGATTGATGTGCGCTATTCGAATCGATCAAGCGGCCCCAAACACCCCGTCATTTTATCTCGTATATTTTGGACAATTTTCGGTTCTTCCATAATACGTT
>NW_017299631.1:1360-1831 GCF_001594075.2 Trachymyrmex cornetzi
CATCGTTTAATGTTTTTAACAATTGTTTAGCAATTTCGTTTAACATTTCTCAGCTTACTGATTGACAAATTGTTATTTCCTGTAAGGCGCTTATTGTGAGTCACCACTGCTCTTACTAAATATATCGTTATTTTTTACTAAAGGGATAATTAAATTTGACATTATATAATGTTAAATTGATACTGTATAGTGTCAAATATAACCATTGTTTTAGTAAAATAACGGTATTATTGAGTAGGAGCAGTGGCGATTCACATTGAGTTAATTTGATCCTATAAAATTTAACAGTGTAGTGTTCAGGTGGATTACTTTTCGTTATCTAAAAATTATAAGTTTTGGGTAAAATACATATTAAAATTCTGCAGCTCATATATGTATTAAATATTATATTGAAACATAAAAAGTAAATATTAGTGTTGAACTTAATTCCTGCCGTTTTTCGTCTCCAAAATTGATTTGTTTCGAAGGGAA
>NW_017299632.1:0-666 GCF_001594075.2 Trachymyrmex cornetzi
TTGAATACGTTCTATTTTATATATAGAAAAAAGCCCCCTATTATGAGATAGGCGCCTAATATGGGATAGCGGCGTTTCTGCTAAACTAATAAACGCTATCTATTTGTTCCACCATTTATTGCTCTTGGATTGAAAACTATTTAGTAAAAAATTCATTATTAGATTATGCCTATAGTCATTGTAAAATAAGATTTTAGCATTTGGATGTTTTCAGGTTACATTGAGGTGAGCATTTTAACCTTGTTTATTATTTAATAAATAAATATTTGGAAATAAATTTTTCATGTGATGATAATGATGGAGTAAGGTCGTACTAATAGAAAAATATTGGATATATTGAATTGTTTGATTACTGAAGTTAGATTTGATGATCGTGAAACCATAAGGCGTGGAAATTGTAATATAACACCCAGGGTATTCCTAATATGAAGTAACCCATGTCCCTATGTTATAGTGAAAATTGTTCCTAAAGTATAAATGTTATTGTATCATAATAAAAAAGACAATCGGAATGAACGTTGATTGCTTGTATATTTGCGATGCTTGATTCCAACTATCTGAAAACGAGTTCTGGTTGTCTACCGCATGCTCATTTTTCACTCACGCTGACTGTGTTTGTTTGTATTTTAGAAACATTAAATAAAGTTTTTTAATTGCAATACTGAC
>NW_017299632.1:1157-1406 GCF_001594075.2 Trachymyrmex cornetzi
TTTTTTTTACGTAATATATATGATTCCTTTAATTATTCTGCATATAAAAGTATTAAGGTAGTGACATCAAAAAGTCAATAGTTTACAAGATAGTTTGTACTTTATTCCGGCATATATTGACATAAAATATTAACTACTAAAATATTAATTACTCGCAAACTATTAATTTTTTTGTAATACTTAATGCTTTTATGAACAGAATAATGAGATGAATGAATTGATGGAAAGAACTCAGTGAGAAATGACAAT
>NW_017299633.1:0-2012 GCF_001594075.2 Trachymyrmex cornetzi
GCGAACCGTGATCACGCGCTTAGCGCGTGATCAAACAGCTGTTACAAGGCCGTACTGCGCTTGTGCGATCTAATTTTATTAATCGCAAGAAAACTTAATTAATTAAATAGCGTGACGAAAAAGCATCTCATGATATTAGAACCTAAATCATGAGGAACTAAGAGCCTCTTTAGTATTCTCGATCTATCGCAGTGTTCCGAATAAATTGATAAATTCACCTCATTCAAATTCAATAATTACAATTGCAAATATAATTGCGCTAGTTCATAAAGCGGTTAATACTGCGCTTACGATCGAGAATACATAGATGAATCGCATCCGCATGTGCACCAAAAGCTTCTAACAAAACTTGCGAGATCCGTTAGAAGCTTCGCGATACAAATAACGCACAAACGCTCTATACTCAAACTGTATGTATAAAAAAAGAGAAAACATCATTCGGCGGAATATAACGCGAATAAACGCGCACAGCGACTGCACAGTATGCAGCACAGGGGCGGAGCGACTAAGAGGGCCCTGTCAACATTTAGATTCGGCAATTTCGCCCTTTAAAACAGTAAAATCTAATAAAATCTTATTAATCGGATCGAAAATTCTAGAACAATTCAAACGGTTCCGGTAACTGTTGACAGGTCAACCCCCTTTCCCGCTCAGCACCACCACTTTTAACAGTATAAAAGAGCAAACCAAAGACGGAAAATCGATTATTCTCTGCTTAGTTTTCGGATTATTTTCACTTAGTGTCGGCTCAGTTTATTATCGCTTAGTTTCGACTCAGTTTCGATTATTTTCGGCTTGTTTTTTGGCTTGACCAACATATTCTAGTATCGCCAGTGTTACGAGCATCGATATTGCGCTTTCGGTTTACCTTGGACTTGGAAGAAACGGAGCGGGGTTATTAGAGTGTCGAAGCGGGAAGCGTTTGTAAAACTTCCTCTGTGGGCCGTCCGTAGGATCAGGGTGCATTTGTAGAAATCCTGAGGACCATCGTCCAAAACAGTTACATTGCAGGATAGCCGACCATCAACGCGCCGCAAAAGTGAGTTCCTTGTGGCACTTCCGCTAAAATTTGCGAACTGTTGCGTGCGAAACATCTGCATACACCAATCTCGTTCATTTTGTTCAATGCTTTATGTATGCATCCTTTTTTTTTTGAGGTCAAATTAGAATAAACTTTTAGTTTTTTATCTCTTTATATTTTTTTTGGTTACTATTCCTTCTCCCGCGATTAACTGAAGCGGCTCGAAGCGCCTGTAACGTCTGTGCCGTCTGATTATTGTTATAAATTAGTGAATCTGGAGTGGGAAGCTTCGCGCGTCGTGGCGCATGAGAACCGCGCCAGGCTCCCTATCCTCCGGGGCGACAGTATCACCTACAATCAGGCCTAGGAAGCCCTCTCAGGGCCGCCGAGCCATCCCTCTGAACTCGCATTCCTTGAAATCCGTTCTAGGAAGCCCCTCTCAGGGCCTCCAGAGCGTCCTAGACTTGCCCCCAGTCGCTCAAGACAGAGCCCTGGCCGGCCTTCCGAGCGGAGAGCAAGAGCCCCCTTCAGGGCCCCCTACCGCTCGCCCTATCTCAATCCGCCTGTCGTTAGTGAAAATCGATATATTGTAGATGACTAAGGGGAACCGCGCCGGTCGGGATAAGGCTCTAAAGCATATGCAGCGGGAATATTATTGGCGCTCGGATTTCGATTCGCGAGAATTCACCGATCCCCGCATAGTGCAACCGGTGGGATATTATCATCCCGTTCCTGGGAACTCCCAGGATCCGCCACCACCGCCGCCTCTGCCCGTGAGAGCGGTGCCGACGATCCAGCAGATAGAAACTGTCACAGGACAATTCGTTTCTACCCCCGATTTCGTGTGGAAGATACCCAATAAAAGAACGTCTTAGATCATATCAATTAGTTTTTTTTTCTTTTTTTTGTGACCGTTATCTTCTTTCTTCCCTCGCGAATCGTGATTATCGCCCTTGCCGCTCGGGGCGAGGATCACGCCTAGCCGTCGTCG
>NW_017299635.1:0-635 GCF_001594075.2 Trachymyrmex cornetzi
TTTCTGCGTGCTGTATATTACTATGGTTATACACTAAGCTTCCTCATGCAGAACAACTACAGTTCGCGATTTGATGAACGGCGCATACGTGGGCGATCACGCAGAGTATCAATCTCATTCGATGGTTTCAGTGGGGCATACGCCAAAGCGCAGAGATGGAGAATCATATGACCTCAGTGGAGCGTATCCTTGAGTACAGGTACTCGCCTCTTCTTTAAATATCTTGATATTGTAGTATATTACATATTCTTAATGTTTTGACACCTTCAAATTCTGTGCACACATAAAACCTTAGTTCTTAGAGCGATGAATTTGTAAATCATGGATCTTTGATTTGTGTCTTTTACATTCTTTAATTTTAGATTTTTTTAATATTGATGTTTCCGTACTTTTTTTTAATCTATATAGGCACTCAAATTTATATATAAGTTTCATAAATAACTATAAATATGGAGTCTTTCATTCCAGTCTCTTTAAATTCAAACCGCATTCCCTATTTCGATACCTTCCAGCAAAATAAATAGACTCCTCTCAAGAGTGTCCCTGATAAGAAACCTAAATCTGAATGGCCACAAGAAGGCCAGATTGAATTCAAGAACACGTTCCTGCGTTATGCGCCATTGGAACCTCCAGTG
>NW_017299636.1:0-595 GCF_001594075.2 Trachymyrmex cornetzi
TAGTGTGAACAAACTAAATCCCATGCGCGTGGGATGTCATGTCGAAGTGCCGCGGGAAATAGCAACGAAACGAGCGGTGATCAGTGTGCGTACGGCGGACAACGCATGCTTCGCGTGGTCGGTGGTCGCTGCTCTACATCTGGCTGAAAAGTATACGGAGCGAGAGTCATCGTATCCACATTACACGGCAGTGTTAAATCTTGCGGGCATCGAGTTTCCGATGACTTTAAAAGACATTAACAAATTCGAACAATTGAACGACATATCGATCAACGTGTATGGCATCGAGAATAAACAGGTCCTTTCTGTACGGCTCACCAGCGACAAGAAGGAGAAGCATGTCAACATGCTGTATCTGCAAGATCCACGCAACGACGGTGTAGGCCACTTTGCGTGGATTAAGAACCTGTCGCGCTTCGTGAGCTCGCAACTCAGCAAACATAAGAATAAAAAATTTTCTGCGATCGGTAAGTATACGTAAAAAAAGAAAAATTATAATTGTCCTTTATATTAATAATTGATAATAATTTACATGCGTTTTTTCCAGATGCTTGCACTACTTTAGTACGAGCGAAAAATTGGAGCTACACGCAAT
>NW_017299637.1:0-622 GCF_001594075.2 Trachymyrmex cornetzi
GGTCCTATTGGGATTCTTTAGAGCTTAGGAACGGTGTACTTTACAAAAGGTGAGAGGCACCAAGTCTGAGAGATTCCATTGCTCAATTAGTGGTTGCTAAGGGACGGATTCAACAGATTTTGAAACAGGCACATGATTTTCTGTCAGGAGGGCATTTTGGGATTAATAAGACCTTAGAAAAAATTCGAAAAAGGTTCTATTGGGCGTCCTGTAAACAAGACGTTGAAAGTTGGTGTAGGTTTTGTAATATTTGCGTCGCTAGTAGTGGTCCGACGGGAAAAGGAAAATCTCCGTTTCAAATTTATAACGTTGGAACTCCGTTTGAGAGAGTTCAAATGGACGTGCTTGGTCCGCTTCCGACAACAGGAAATAAGTATTTATTGGTCGTAGTTGACTGTTTCACAAAATGGGTAGAAGCTTTTCCTCTGAAAAATATTCGAGCAAAAATTATTGTAGAAACCTTTTTAAATCAAGTTATCTCAAGGCATGGCGTTCCTTTAGAAGTTCATACAGACCAGGGAAGAAATTTTGAGTCAGATTTTTCAGGAATTATCGCGATTGCTTGGAATCAAAAAGACGAGAACGACTGCTCTACATCCCCAGTCGGATGGTCAAGTGGAAC
>NW_017299638.1:0-771 GCF_001594075.2 Trachymyrmex cornetzi
AATATTTCTTGATTACTAAGATAATAATTAATGGTGACACACAATTAAAAAGATCAAAAGCACATTCGCTTATACGCTTACCAGCTATAGCTTATCAGCTATAGTATGATAAATAATAAACTAAAAATCATAATCATTTACTTTAAAAACCGTGCGACTTCTGGACATTCCTAATTGTGGAGCTGATGTAGATTTAGTGTATTTCTTTCTCCTGTAAAAAAAATAAAGTATTTCGATGTAAAATTGAAATCGAAATAATACAACGCGATATAATTAATTCATATTAATCAGAGATCAATATAATTATAAAATTTCTATTCTAATACGGATAAAAAAAATATTATTTTAATGCAAATAATATAGAGTAATGTAATAAGAATAAGCCCACGAGTAAATTTTGCTGCTATCGCTGACAATGTCTTTGCTGCTGTAACTGATTTCAGCCAAGCAACGTTCCTCGTCCGCATGCTCTTGGCATCCTCCTGGGCATCGTCCAAACCTATCTCTCCACCATTCCTTCAATTTTTCAACCACGCCCTTATGCAACTTCGAGGGGCACGTATCCGGCTGGCAATAGTCTGAATTTTCATAGAGAACTGCGAATCTAAAGAAAAAAGGACAGATTGAATGTCGCTGCAGCGTTTTCCAAGCAGTCGTTCTCCCAAAAATTGCAAAAAAAACAAGAAGATTCAAAATTTAAATAATAAATTTAAATATTATATAATAAATTTAGAATATATAAAATTAAAAAATATATAGTATCTATATATA
>NW_017299639.1:0-576 GCF_001594075.2 Trachymyrmex cornetzi
TCGGCAAAAATTTGTCCAATCGACGACAGTGTTATTATTCAATTGTAATTCACTCACAATGAATTGATGACGAGGTACTCATGACGAAGTATGCGATAAATCGACATATTTTAAGAATGTCTATGTGTGCACGTTCAAACCATGTTCCATGGAATATGCTTATTTTAAAGTTACATGTTAACTTTTGTCGTTTTCGACCTTTAATTTTTTTATAATATTTTGTAGTACAAAACTTTTAATTAACACTTGCATTATCGAGCGGATACATTTGATTCATGATGTCGAAAAAAGCATCAATTCTTTTATCATAATCATACATTCTTTTAAATATATATTCGGCAATGTAATATATGTAATAGTAATCGCGTATTCCATACCGAGAAATATTCGCCCGCCCTTCTCTCCATACTCTTTCTGTGTTCTGAGTATGAACACCACTTTCTGGATCCACAAAATGAAGTGAATGTTTAACCGTATAATGTGTGTAATTTGTATCATTACCTAAATCATCATATGCACGCCATTTATCATGAAAATCATGTGTCTTCATGCAGGGGAGAGGGGGGGGGGGGGGGG
>NW_017299639.1:615-1115 GCF_001594075.2 Trachymyrmex cornetzi
GAGTTGGAGGTGAGAGTAGTGCGCCCCTGAAGCAGGGGGGAGGGGGGTGAGAGTCGGAGGTGAGAGTCATGCGCCAATAAAGGGTCAAAACCTATATAGAATAGTATTCAATATTGCATATATAGCAGAAATAATATATTATTTTTCAAACTTCTTTTGTTAATAACTCTTTAAAGAAGGACGAGTGACGGCTAAAACTTGGTGGAGGTTACTCAGGGTCATATTCTTGACAACATATGTCAAGGTCAAGGTCATAGGAGGGGGGTCCCCTATTCTGTAGAATTACATCGCAACGATTAATAATGCGATTGTCATTACAGCGCACGGCATAATCTTCACAGAAAAAATAACTGTATTTAATGCTATTACTCCTCGATCTAGAATAAAATAAGATTAATATAGGAACAATCATATTTATTTTAAGAGTAGAATATTTTAAAATATAATAGTAATAAGGTTCAATAAATTAAAAAAAAATTGAGAGAAAAAGGGCTACGAGC
>NW_017299640.1:0-288 GCF_001594075.2 Trachymyrmex cornetzi
GGTATCGAGCAGTGCTTCGACCGTCATCGCCCCTATCCGTATGTCGCAGTGCGGTCGCGGCCGGAATTTTAGACGGAGGGCCGGGGCGCGGCAGTCGGGTCCCCGGTCTCCAACGCGTTTCCCGGCGGCGGATGGCACGCTCGGGTAAGGACCCCGTCTTTGCCGCACTGCGAGCAAAATTTCTTCGGCGGACGGCGACAGTCGAAGCGCGTATGCCCTCGCTGTTTGCATCGCCAGCAACACTCGTCGCGATTGTATACGGCGGCGGTGGTCGGTACGTCGCGGGTG
>NW_017299641.1:0-16615 GCF_001594075.2 Trachymyrmex cornetzi
AGTTCTACGCAAAATAGTAGACGAAAGAGCCACAGGAGTTCTGTTAGTACCCTGGTGGCCCTCTCAACCATGGTTCCCATTATTTGTTCGCTTGCTAATCTCTGAGCCTCTAATATTACCTCCGTCTCACTCATTATTATCTTCCCCTCTTAGGAAGCCTCACCCGGAATGGATGAACCTTTCCCTGGCGGCAGGGAGATTATCAGGAGATCTTTCCAATCCCAGACGGCACCACCAGTGGCGTTGGACACTCTCATAGCATCTTTATCTTCATCCACAATTAATCAGTACATCCGCCCTCTGCGTGATTGGTGGAAGTTTTGCCAGACCCAAAAAGTCTCCACTTTCTCTCCTAGAGTGGATCAGGTCCTAACATTTTTAGCTCACGAGCTACAGAAAGCCGGCTCGTATTCAACATTGAATACCTCGCGCTCTGCAATTTCACTCATTTCCGATAGTAACATTGGCAATCACCCTATGATTAAGCGTTTCTGTAAGGGTGCCAGTATTTTGAAACCCCAGAAGCCCAGACCAGTAGGCGTACAGACGGTGAGTCGATGGATTCGCAGAAGCCTAGAGGAATGCGGAGTACAAAGCGAGTATTTTTCAGCTCACAGTACGCGACACGCCTCTACATCATTCGCAGCTAAAAACGGCGTTTCCATCGACCTGATAAAACGCGCAGCAGGCTGGTCCGGCGAATCTCGTGTATTTGCGAAATTTTATAACCGTCCTATAATTAATCCGGATGACTTTAGTAGATCTGTTCTGCTATCTTAAAAAGCCATCTCTTTAAAAAAAAAAAAAAAAAAAAAGTTCTTGAATGATCCATTCTATGGATCCTTTTCTTTTTCATTTTTTTTATATTTTATATTCAACCACGGTACCCCTCTAAAGAGGATATGTTTATGTTCTTTATTAATTGTAACTTTCCCAACATTTCAATTGATGTTTCCCTATCATCGTTTACACTGTTTCGCTGGTATTTGTCGAATGGCAATAAATTTTTTCTCCAAATACTTTGGACAAATCGTACTATACTTTAAACAACTACATAGTTTATCCATCCGGACGAGACCACGGCATAATTTAACGATTAAACGAACTTACCAAGTGAAGTTCGATCTTAATTATGCCGGTGGTCTCGTCCGGATGGACTTTCCACACCCAAAGCTTCCTAGGCTTTTTCCCTCCCCGTTATACATACGATTTGCCTCAGAAGGGTTATTCTTTGAACTTAATGAAGAAACGAAATGGCGCCGAAGGTAGCGCGCGCCCGTGGCGCTGCAGAGGGCCCAGGAGCGCCCTCTTTTCTTCTAAATTTTTTGACCAGGAACTGTGAACACTGTTGACGTAGCCGGCAAGAAAGCGTGACTACATAGTTTATCCATCCGGACGAGACCACCGGCATAATTAAGATCGAACTTCACTTGGTAAGTTCGTTTAATCGTTAAATTTTATAATAAAACTGCGTTCGGGAATACATACACACCGAATAGCTCCAAGTATCAATTTATCGTTACTCATATAAATAAATTTATCCTTATTATTTACAAATATATATCAAAACTAATAAGTTTAAAGAAATCTTTCATAAAATAAATTATGTACAACAATTGGCCTTGAATTAATGGATCGCGTATATAAATTGCAAATACAAATTATTATCTTTAACAATGACGAATATACCATGAGGTCGGTTGTTACAAGTGTCATATTATTTTATATTTTTCATTAATACAACAAAGTTAATGAGAAGAGCAATTTGAACTATGGATTCGAATTCAGCATGAAAAAATCTACGAAAATCACTTATAATTATAAATAAGTCAACACAGTAACATGAAAAAAAAGTAGATATATTGCAAGTGTGTTCATTGGCCTTATTAAGGCGCCTTCAGACGATATGATTAACGTATACGCCAACTTTGCGTACATACACTAAATATTGACTACATTCAATATGAATAATTATATTACATATAATATATATACATGTATGATATTTACTAATATATGTCATACTTGCAATATATTTATTTTTTTCCTATTATATAGGGTGTCTCAGATCATCCGTACACCCCTTTTATCTCGGAAACAGAGCATTTTAGAAAAAAAAAACGTTTCAGACAAAAATTCTAAATGATCTATTCAGTGATTTGATCAGTCTGATCTTGAATAGCGTCACCAGGTTCAAAGCAATGTTACTTTGAATTTTTTAAATGGAACCTCCTATTTTTCATTGCATATTCTTGTAGCACACCCTGAGAGCTTTCCAAAATACTATAATAAAACAATATGACAATTAAAAAGGGCATAGAACCAATCTTTAAACAAAACGTATTTAATTATAGTATTTTTCGAATTATAAGGCTTAAAAATTACAGTACGCCGGCATTTAGCATTACGCAAGATGTCCAACCGACGGCTAAACCTCTTGAATGTTGTTCAGGATCATGTCCTGGATAACATTTGTCAAGATCAAGGCCATTGGAGATTGTTTCTCTTATTTTCATTTTTGCATTGAAAATAAGCTAAGCCAAGCGACACTGTCGTGCCTCCTTTACGCGAGCCAGCGAGTTGCGGGGGATTGAGATCATCGGATCTCAATAACGGTTGAACTGATCAAGTTCTATATACGCTCAATCGATAGCTACCGCTCGGATTGTATAATAAAAGTACTTTTTTTTTTTACGTACCCTACGAGCGGAGATATTGCGACGCAAAATCCCGACATGAAACTTTTAAGATATGTCGTCATATTTATTATGTTCATTATGTTCATCATTATGTTCGTTATCTACTCGATATATATGAGGACTGTTCTTTTAGGCTGAACTTTTGCACCAGTTCATCTTGCACCAATTCTTGTCATGCATTTATAATGGACACAATCTTCGCAACTTTCAACTTTGCTGTTACATAGTTACTCTACACATTTATTTATTTATATAATTTTTTTTGTAGTTTTTTTTGGTACTGAAGGGGACCCACATAATAGGGTCGAAACGTTTACCTAATGTCATAATTATACAATTTTATTGTTCATTAATAAATTGATTATTACACATAATATCCTGTGTCGGCTCTAATAGTGATAAATCAATTTAGCATAACCAGAATCTATTAGTCTGTTTTTCTAAAATATCTGTCAAATGAATACATGATAAGAAATACTATATGTGGATGAGAATGAACTCTATATATACCATATAAGAATGCTGCATAATCTAATAACGACATTCCAGGGCTATTAATACATTATCAGGAAAATAGTCATCGAGAATAATTAATGCAGTGGGCAAAAGACCTCCCCGATATAATTAAATAAAACTGGTTTCTGAAGAAGAAAAATATATATACAGTCAAAATGATATATACATATAACAAGGTACTTATTATTAAAACACAGTATTAAAACACGTAATCAAATTTCCTATGAATTCTCTCTGTCCAAGATATTTTTATTCAAAATTCCAAATAAGGTTAAAAAACTTTTCAATGCTACTTTGAAATAAATTAGACTTACCATTGACAATCCAAAATAAACTATATGTATATTGAAAATTCGCAAAAAACCGGGAATTCTATGAAACTGTAACGTTTTCTACAATAAAATAATATAAGAAAAAATTCATTATAGTATACAGTGAGCTATGAGCTATTCTACATTTTATTTTTTATCATTATCCTCATTTTTTCATAAAACTTGACGTACGTCGTACTTATTATTAACCGATTGTCAATATTTTGCATTTTTTTTACGTCAAGAAGAACCGATTAAAGCAACCGATTATTTTCAAAAAATGACACTATTTTGAAATTTAAATTAAAAAGTATAATTTCAAAAAATTTTTTTTCCCATACCCAGATACGATTTTCAAAAAATCTCAAAATTCTAAAATTTTTTCAGATAAGAAATTGTACCGTACAAGAGTTAAACAAAATTGAACTTCCGCCTCTTATAAAAACCATCTGTATTATGCTATAGCTGTTGGATAAGTTTTCCAGGTAAAAAAATCTCTTCGATTGGCTGCTATATTGTTTCATCTCCCCTCTTCTTCTTATATCTCATGCATCTGTCGTCTTTTTGTGTTTTCTTAATATAATATTTTTTTTCTCGAATATCATTAGGAGAGTTGTAATAACATAATAGCGAACTGCTAAATAAAATACAACACAAAGTATCAATTTCTTATAATAGAATATTACGTAATTAAAGTTAAAGGATTAATAATTGATAATTGAACTTATCTGAAACGATTTTAATGTTCAAAGGAAAAAAAGAAGTTATCGTTGACACGTAGGAACACAAACGAAACAATTTATAAACCCGTTATACGTTACGCTTCCTTTTACATTTCCTTTCTTTCCTTTTTCTTTCCTTTCCTTTCGCTTTATTTTCAGTAAATTTTTCTTTAAGAAGATTGTACCTTTCCTTTTCAAAAAAAATTATTAATGACTGTGAAAATAAAGTACAATATAAAGATTCCAATACGAATACTAATATTTTGGGACCTATTATGTCTCTTACTTTCTTAAAATTACATAATTATATAATTTCATTGATTTAACTAACTTCTCTCTCCTCTTCTATCTTTTTACGCTTCCATCGTTTCCCGTCTCTTTCTTGTCTCTCTCACTCTCATCTCGTTCTCGTTTCGTTTCTCCTCTTGAGCAACGATATACTGACTGTGACTGCTAGGATGTGAAAAACACAATCTCTCGATAATATCCAGAAGAAAAGAAGTTTTAGAAGAAGGATAAAGTAGCGGAACTGTAACGATAAAATATTATTGATACGTTATTAACCTCTAATAATAACTATCGAAGTACGCGAGATCTTTACGACGATGACAGACGCTTGCGAAATAATTACGCACGCAGCGAGAAACTATAAAATACAGTTCTCTCGGGTACATCTACACACACTACACGCAAAACTTTATTATTTTTCACATACGGAATAAACACGTCACCGATTATTACAATAACTTCGTATACGATACAACTGTCAACGGCCGTTGTACACGCGAACTCGCCGCGCACTCGATCGCCGACTTCGACCGCCAATCACCGTCGCGGAAAAGGGTCAACAATGCGAGCGATACATTTCGACCGAAAACGAACACTTCTCGCCTGACACATGAGTTTTTTTATCTCCTTTTTTAGATTTTTTAGATAGGAAAATAACTTTCTTCTTTTAATACATATTTTATAATTATTTGATAATAGAAAAGTATTGTAACATATAACTTCTTAAAGACATAAATTCATTAAATACTGTACTCATTTGGGTATAATAAAAAAAAGTAGCATGTTATTTAAATTTTCATTAATATCAAAATTTTATAATTAGGCCTTTGTTTCGCCCATCCCCTCAATTATTTTTTATATTTCTGAAAATTGCTTAGTGATGAGGTATATTATTAACAACAGTGGATTTTTGCTTACAGTACGTTTAATATATGAAACAAAGTGACAACGTTGTGTGCTGTGTCCTCAAGAACGTGTGACACACCTTTATACACTTGTATATTGAATAAGTGAATAATATGACATTGCGTGTTTAACATGAACAAAAGAATAATAACGGTAAAACATGAACCATGCATACAGAGAGAGAGCAGAAGGAAAGATGGCTGTCTCTCAGGACTAACTTAGAAATACCATGCAATGACACTAGAGCGCGTTATTTCCGACACTTAGTGTTATGGAGAATATACTTTTGATCCGAGCAAGCTATGTTTACAAATCTCACAAAAATAAACTATTATTTTATTAATTTCTTATTTAATTTTGTAATGAAATTGAAATTATTGCAAAATTAGTTAAACTTTAGTTAATGATATTTGTAAAACAATCTGACCCGTTTTCCGTATGTACAGTCGCGGACTGAACGGTTGCTACACTTTTCTCGATGAGTTTCAAAACTCGTTCTTGCTCATAGAGCGATTGAATGTAAGTGGTTAGAAACCAAAAATAAGAATCATTCGCTTGGTGAGCAGGCACGAGCTGCATTCCGAAATCCATCGAAAAAAGTGTTGTAACCGTTCTATCCACGACTGTACAAAGTTACATTTAAAGTGCAGTTCACACAATATTGCGCGACAAACATTTGAAGGATATATGTATCTTTTTTTTTTAAGAAAAAATGAACATGAAATCTATTAAACGTCAATTTAATATTAGTTATAATAAATATTCAAAAACTAAGTTACTGTAATTTTACAGTTATTGGGACAAACATATGATTGTTGCATCATTTTTATAATAATTTCAACTATTTTTATGGTTATAATAACTTTAAATTATATATATATATATATTTTAGGTTCCCAATTGTACATATTTGTTGTTAGAACTATACACATGATTACTGTTATTATTACAGCAATAATAATTATATAATTATTGTAACATATAATTATAATTACAAACGTCAAACGTTTTTCTCTCAGTATTCAAATGATTTAAGTGTAATAATAAAATTTATTTTATAACTTTATTACACACACACACACACACACAAGCTGTTACACATTTTGAATCATTTCGAGTATATGAACTTTTAAATATCCTTCATTTGCTTGCAATGCACAGTATGTAACTTTATTTTATAATTAATCGTCTTATTTACATAATATTAATAGCAGTTCACGTATTAGCGCGACTTGTATCTGAAAGATGTCTTGTAATTACTATATTACTGTTTTTTATTAAATTAGCAGTAGTAAATGTTGCACTTACAAATTCTGTTAGTACAAAACAAAAATTTTAACATATCTGGAACCTTCCGATACAATCAATACTTATTATGCAAATAATTGACTAATAACTGCATAATATGAATAGCAGTTCACGCTGTTATGCGCGACTAATTCCTGAAAGACATTTAGAAATTAATAAATTCTATTTGTAAATTTTTTAATTAGATAAATTAACAAAATTATGTTAAAAAATTGTTATAAAAATTAAAAAAATAGTTACTTTCAGAAATTATCAATGCTTATGCAATCTTCTCCATAACTTTTTTGTAATATTTTCAAAATTATTTCTATATTTGTCTGCACATATCTTAGCTTTCCAAAATTTACTATTTATCATATATTTCATTTTATATACAAAAATATGTGTCTATATTGCATATAAAATGATATGTGGGCAGGCAATGTATTTATCATTTAAAGTTACTTCGGAATCTTTACAAT
Source organism: Trachymyrmex cornetzi (assembly GCF_001594075.2). Classification (NCBI taxonomy): domain Eukaryota; kingdom Metazoa; phylum Arthropoda; class Insecta; order Hymenoptera; family Formicidae; genus Trachymyrmex; species Trachymyrmex cornetzi. The sequence continues at coordinate 7,212 of NW_017299641.1, forward strand.
CATCATACTGTATCCATTTGTTATTTTTTCGGTAACATATTGCAGTATAATGCCCAATATCTTCCTCAGAACGTCTTGTTCGTGTTGTAGGTGATTTATAATTAATTATTTTTACCAAACTGTGCTATTCTCTCAAAGAAGAAAATATAATCTAAAATAAAAATATTATTAGCAGCTCATATAATAAAATATAAATGTAATTAGTTAAGGAGCAATGAAAATTAGGAAAGGACCAATAAAAATTATACAGACAAAGGATAAAATATATATGAAGAAACAATAACTATATTTGATAACAATGGAAATATCCATGAATATGTGTGGGGTACAATTGTGTCGAGACATTGTTATGTAAACGCTTTCGTTATCGACGGATATATACATTAGCTTTGATCTTGAAAGTGCTATTACATCTCAACGACAAGGTGATAAGTACGCACACAAGTTTCAAATTTCATCGTTGTTATCTCGGTTCTATTCGTTCTGATAGACAGATTCTATATATAAAAAAACTTTAGCGACGTGTAACACTAATAGTTCTAAAGATATTAAAAGGACAAAAAATTGATACCATCAACATATGCCAATTATTAGGTCCAAAAATTGCTACCGACTTCACTTGTGTATTTCGAATCATTAAAAATTAAAGTCTAGACGTTTCAACCTATCACGAGGTTTTTCTCAATAGATCGTTATGATATAAAAAATTTCCTTTAAGTATTGTTACAAACATACTAATATTTATATTAAATTTAGATGATTTTCAAATCATACGTTGTGATGGTGACCAATAACTTGGAGATGTAGCGTGTGTAGTGCCTTGTGTTGCGCAATCAGATAAACGGGTAACTTCTTAGTTTCTCTCATGATGTCGTGTTACAATAAGTCATGTTCTATGTTACCCTTTGAAATTTAGATGGTCCATCGGCTAGAGCGCAAATCTTACGAATTGAAATACAAAATTCACAAATTCAAACACTTTTCACAAATAAAAACAAGAAAAATTATTAATCACCTAATCAGAGCGAATTCCATTAGAGCGTAATCGTATAGCTGTTGTACGTATGACTGTTATCTTAAAAGTGAAGAGGTGATAAGTGAGACCGATCACGATCGCAATGAGAACTGAGCTGAGCAGGAGGGGATGTGACGTATGCACAGAGAAGGAGTAAAGAAGTTAAGGGGTAGGCAAGAGAGCCAATAGAGGCAAGTATAATTCAGGAAACGACTGAGTATCTTTTTGTAAGTTTAATCCATTATTCTGACGTTTTATATGTAACATTTCCGACGTAATTCTCTTATAATACGAGGGTTCCACATCCAAGATTTTCGTCTTATTCCAGTCAAAATCATGACCGAGAGAAATACGGTGATCCGAAATAACTGAAGGAGAACCAGATTTTTTGTTGATATCAGAACGATGTTCTCGCACTCTGGTTTCCAATTTTCTTTTAGTTTGGCCTACGTAGCTTGCATCACAATCGTGGCAAGTTATCTTATAAACCACCTCCTGTTGTGACATGTGATCCAATTTATCCTTACCCTTGCCGATGAATCTGCTCAGAGTGTTAGGAATGGTATAGGCGATTTTTTTATATACTCCTGACTCTAAGGGCATAAATGATTCCGATATAGATCTAACGTACGGAATTGTGAAAAATTTGTTGGATGTGGCGCGCGATGATTTTTTGTTAATGTTTAAAGAATGATATTTAATTCTTTTGTTGATAGTGTTGAAAATAAGTGTTAGTGGATAACCATTATCGAGCAAGCTGTTAATCACTTTCGTGAGATTCTTTTCATGAAATTGCGGATGAGACAACAAGAACACTCTGTCAACCAAACCAATAATAACACCATTTTTATGACAATGTGGATGTTGTGAATAATAATTGAGAAATCTGCCAGAGCACGTAGGTTTACAGTAGTTATCGAATATTATTTTGTTATTCTCCACTATTATTCTCACATCCAAAAAGTTAATGGAGTTATCTGTACTCATTTCTTTAGTGAATTTCAACCTGTGGTGTAAGGAATTGAAACATTCAACTATGGTGTCAATATGTTCCGGTTTAGTGGCCAGCAAGATATCATCCACGTATCTTATGTAAATTGGAATGTTAAAGGAGAGTTTCTCCAACGCCAATTTTTCTAGATCCTCCATGACAATATAAGCTATTATTGGTGACAAAGGGGATCCCATGGGAGTACCAAATACTTGTTTATAAGTGACCCCGTTAAATGCAAAAAAGGTGGAATTCAGTACAAATCTAATCGCAATGATAAACTCTTCTTCTGTGATTTTTGTGTACTTCGATATGTAAGGTTTTCTTGTTTTTATTCGTGAAAAGTGTTCGAATTTGTGAATTTTGTATCTCAATTCGTAAGATTTGCGCTCTAGCCGATGGACCATCTAAATTTCAAAGGGTAACATAGAACATGACTTATTGTAACACGACATCATGAGAGAAACTAAGAAGTTACCCGTTTATCTGATTGCGCAACACAAGGCACTACACACGCTACACCTCCAAGTTATTGGTCACCATCACAACGTATGATTTGAAAATCATCTAAATTTAATATATATATTAGTATGTTTGTAATGATATTTAAAGGAAATTTTTTATATCATAACGATCTATTGAGAAAAACCTCGTGATAGGTTGAAACGTCTAGACTTTAATTTTTAATGATTCGAAATACACAAGTGAAGTTGGTAGCAATTTTTGGACCTAATAATTGGCATATGTTGATGGTATCAATTTTTTGTCCTTTTAATATCTTTAGTACTATTAGTGTAACACTCCGCTAAAGTTTTTTTATATATAGAATCTGTCTATCAGAACGAATAGAACCGAGATAACAACGATGAAATTTGAAACTTGTGTGCGTACTTATCACCTTGTCGTTGAGATGTAATAGCACTTCCAAGATCAAAGCTAATGTATATATCCGTCGATAACGAAAGCGTTTACATAACAATGTCTCGACACAATTGTACCCCACACATATTCATGGATATTTCCATTGTTATCAAATATAGTTATTGTTTCTTCATATATATTTATCCTTGGTCTGTATAATTTTTATTGGCTCATTGCTCCTTAACTAATTAAAAATATAATCTTTCGCGGGATATCTTCCAATTTAACACTTATCGGTTCTTCGTTATTTGAATATTTCAAATATTAGGAAATATCCTGAAAATAAAACAAAATATAATTTATAACTTCAATTTTCATTTATTATTGATAGAAGTAATAGAATTGTTGTTAATAGAAGTAACAAAATTAAATTAATACCTGTATGTATAATTGAAGTAATTTCTAAACCATCGCAATTTGTTTTACAGCATTGTTGTGGTTGTAAAGTAATATCTTTCTCTAATTGTACAAAATCTTTTTTAATTAACGCAATTTCAATATTGACTATTGGCAGTACTTTCAATCTTTCCGCACAAAGTTTAGAACACCTGGATACTTTTCGAAAGGTTGGATGTTCTGCAAATAATTTATTACATAAAAAACCAATTGTTACTTGACTATTAAAATACAGTTGTTTGGTAAAGTATTGCCTGAAAACATGTTCATTAGAATTTCGGCACGTAATCTATAAGATAATTTACGTACACCATAACATACCATATCACAGATTAATTTTAAAAAAATGTTATTACATTATTAATCAAATCTTTGACTTTATCTTTATCGAGATATGCAGCAATAAAGAGTTGCAAAATACTATCGAATGCACATGTATTTGTAAAAGAATATTTTGTTTTCCGTAATGTAACTGTCTGTGTGTGTGTGTGTGTGTGTGTGTGTGTGTGTGTGTGTGTGTGCGTGCGCGCGCGCGCGCGCGCGAGTGTGTGTGTCTGTGTGTGTGTGTGGCTTTAATACTTAAATTTCCACCATTTTTAATAATAGGTATTTTACATATATTCTTATCTAATAAAAATTCATTTTCGATACTCTTTCCTTGTAAATATCTGCCCTGAGATTCTGTTGTCGTAAGACCATGCCAATCTTCCACTTCTCTTGATGCAATTATATTTTGATTATCTGTTCTCTGGCAATTTTTACATATTCTTTTCTGCCCATATCCTTCTTCTCCAACTGGGGTAGAACATGCATTAAGTGCATGTACATTTTTTCGGCATATATAGCAGACATGTGCACCGCTTGGTTGGTCTCCATTCCTGCATGCTGGACATTCATCTTCCACATTTTTATTAACATTATCCGTTATAGAAATTTCTATATTATTCACTGGTTCCGTTACATCTTCTATATTTTTCTACTTGTCCTGCAAATTAACATTGATTAATTTTATACGACCATTTATAAATGACACACGTTTTGTAATAAATTTATCTGCTCTCATTGGTATTTGTTCCGTTTTCAAAAAAATATTCTTAATAATGTTGAAATCACTCTCTACTGAAGCACTACTGGCTGGAACTCTTCCATATCCAAATTTATCTCTGCATACATACGACCACATAGGTATCAATTTTATATCTTTTAAAAGACGATCAGCAAATGCTGGCATATAATGTGCATTTTCACGATCTCCATTATCAGAGATCTTTTGTTGTATTTCGTTATCAATATCTTCTGCCCATTGACTCCACTTATTATTGTCGCTATCTTCATCATCATAAACATTATCGGATTGTTTTAAATTATCATCGATGGGTATTTCTTCGTTTGACGATGTTAATAAGTTCTTTATCTTTAGTTTATAGATTTCGCATATTGTCTTTTCATTATTTACTGTCATGCCTTCTGTTTCACTCCTTGCTATAATTAATATTCCTTTTAATATTTCTTCTGCTCTATTAATGCTAGAACTTAAAATTAATTGTCCTAATAATGACAAATAAAATGCTTTTATGTGTGGTCGTGCATCTTTCAAAAAATTTGCATATATTTTAATAAAATGTGCCACATCTATGCGTATATAGCATACGGGCATAATATTTCCTTTACATGCATCGGAATATTCTTCAAGAGTTAAATATCCTGTGAAACTTCGTACAGCTGCTATCAATAGTGTACGACTGGTATTACATACTACTTCACGTGGACGAGGTGCACCAGATCGAATCCATTCCATTAACCAAAATTGGATTGCATTTGTATGATGACTTTCTGAAAGCATTTGACATACTGGAAAGAGATCGCCTGTCTTAGAATTAGCAACACAATTGTATAAAAAAATTGATTTCGTCTTAGTTTTATCGGGCCTTTTAATTTTTTTTACAATACTTCCCGTTGCATCAATATATATACAAGATGTTTCATCTAATATATATGTTCGATATATGTGTAATTGATGATTAGACCAATAATGTGCATAAAAAGGATTCATTCCAATACTATGAATTACATGTCTTAGTGATCCTAATTGCATTAAATATAGCGCTTTCAATGGATTTTTGTCATTATAATTTTTCTGATTAATTTTATATTTAGCCACTCTTAAAACATTAGTATTATATAAATGTGGCGGTTCTTTGTTGTCACCTTCCTGCATTAGCTTTTCTGCCATTTTTATCCTATACTCAGACGCACTTGTTCCTCGTAATTGTTCAACGACTGTTTCTCTTACAGGCATTCTTAAGTACCGTTTTCCGCAACGTCCATGACCTTCAGTATACGTGCATTTTAATTTAGTAGTAAGTTCTTCAGAATTGTTAATCACACGTTTAATGGTGGATCCACATTTACAGGTACCGCATGCATATCCGGATTCTGCATTCTGAAATAGTTTATGACGTTTAAAATTAAATGCACAAGATATTTAAGTGGCTTGCCATATTTTCTCATTGAAAACATGTTGCCATAATCCAGGTTGCAGCACAGCATATCCTCGATAAGATATAGGTCGATTTTTCTCTACTCTTCGATATTTTTTATAAATAATCATTGACATATAATCTTCTTTAGGTATATTTACAATAAAAGTTGATACGCCTTCAACATTACTTAAACGTACACTTGAGTCACTTAAGGTTGTATACATAGATATCGGTATAGATTTTGATTTACCTGAATCTTGCTGTCTACCTATACTTTCATTAATAACATCTGAATTTTCATAATTTCGTACATCTGTATCTTCATAACCTCGTATGTCATTTTCATGATGTACAGAATCTTGGAAACGACTGAACAATTTATCCCTTACATTAGATTTATTGCACGTTACATATGTATAAAATGCAATGGGAGTCATGATGATATTTAATTCTGTCTTAATCCTTATCCATACAGGATCACTCTTGGAAATTATCCGACCATCTTCCTTGATAATTTCATTCTTATGCCTCAATACAATTTCTATAATAGCACTTTTATCGAGTCTAATTGGTCTTCCTACTCGTGGCATCTTGAAATACTAAGCAATAAACTAATACAAAGCAACTAATACTAAAAAATTAACACTAATCTTAAGCGATAACTCGAAACACTGTAAAAAACCGCACCAGAAAAGATAGAAAATATAGAATACACCATAACCGAAACGAAACATTCACACTACCGTGTCTTCACAGTGACTGACGATCGAAAAGATCCGAACGCGTAAATAAGAGGCGCAGATATCGGCGACGACAATAAACAATAGAGATGCAAGATAGGCGGCGCGATTCAATCATGAAATCGCGCCATAATAAAAGCTATATATAAAAAACTGACTAATCACAATCGAATGGGAAAAGAATAATCGACTGTGATTGATCATAATATTTTAGGACTTAAAATTTAAAGCTTATATATAGGTATAATAGACGTAGCATATTTCTGCCAAACGGAAAGAGCACCTAATTTGGCGACTAGATATCTTTAAATAATATAAAAAAACAAACATTTTGACACCGAATTTGTTGGAATACCTAATTTTTTAAGGCATCTTCTCTCTAGTGAGTTGACCGCCCAACCTATATTTCAGTTCAAATTTCAGCCAAACGGAACGAACACTTAATTCGGCGACTAGATATCTTTAAATAATAAAAAAAAACAAACATGTTGTCACCGAATTTGTTGTTGGAGCACCTAATTTTTAAGGCAACTTCTCTCTTGTGAGTTGACCGTGCAACCTACATTTCAGTTCGACTTTCTGCCAAACGGACCGAGCACCTAATTCGGCGACGAGATATCTTTAAATAATATGAAAAAAGAAACATTTTGACACCGAATTTGTTGGAGCACCTAATTTTTTAAGACAACTTCTCTCTTGTGAGTTGACCGCGCAACCTCTCTTTCAGTTCGAATTTCTGCCAAACAGAACGAGCACCTAATTCGGCGACTAGATATCTTTAAATATTATTAAAAAACAAACATTTTGACAGCCAATTTGTTGGAGCACCTAATTTTTTGAGGAAACTTCTCTCTTGTGAGTTGACTTCGCAATCTCTGTTTCCGTTCGAATTTCTGCCAAACAGAACGAGCACCTAATTCGGCGACTAGATATCTTTAAATAATATAAAAAAAACAAACATTTTGACACCGAATTTGTTGGAGCACCTAATTTTTTAAGGCAACTTCTCTCTTGACCGCGCAACCTATATTTCAGTTCGAATTTCTGCCAAACGGAACGAGCACCTAATTCGGCGACTAGGTATCATTAAATAATATTAAAAAATAAACATTTTGACACCGAATTTGTTGGAGCACCTAATTTTTTAAGGCAACTTCTCTCTTGTGAGTTGACCGCGCATCGTATATTTCAGTTCGAATTTCTGCCAAACAGAACGAGAACCTAATACTGCGACTAGATATCTTCAAACAATATAAAAAAAACAAACATTTTGACACCGAATTTGTTGGAACATCCAATTTTTTAAGGCAACTTCTCTCTTGTGAGTTGACCGCGCAACCTCTCTTTCAATTCGAATTTCTGCCATACGGAACGAGCACCTAATTCAGCGACTAGATATCTTTAAGTATTATTAAAAAACAAACATTTTGACACCGAATTTATTGGAGCACCTAATTTTTTAAGGCAACTTCTCTTTTGCGAGTTGACCGTGCAACCTCTCTTTCAGTTCGAATTTCTGCCAAACAGAACGAACACCTAATTTGGCGACTAGATATCTTTAAATAATATAAAAAAACAAACATTTTGACAACCAATTTGTTGGCGCACCTAATTTTTTATGGCAACTTCTCTGCTGTGAATTGACCGCGCCACTTATATTTTAGTTTAAATTTCTGCCAAACGGAACGAGCACCTAATTCGGCGACTTGGTATCTTTAAATAACATAAAAAAACAAACATTTTGACACCGAATTTGTTGTAGCACCTAATTTTTTAAGGCAACTTGCCTCTTGTAAGCCGACTGTTCGACTGATACCTAATTTCTGTATATAATTCTGGATATGATATATATTTTCGAATTATTTTGGTCGTTCCTTGGAGCACCTAATTAGCACCTAATTCTAGTTTATTTGTTTTGTTTGTTTACGCAGTAATTATCAATTTTTTTTATTGTGTTGCTAGCTTACTATTAAACTAGCCTCCCAAAAAATTTTTTTTTTCTGCCAAACGGTTCGAGCACCTAATTTCGCACTTCGGCACCTAATTAGCACCTAATTAGCACTTAATTTTGGTATATGTAGGAATTCATTTTTCGCTGGTGGGGGGGCTAGCTTAACAGGGGTCTCGAAACACGGTGTAGGAAAATCTCTGGAAAATCCAAAAGATCCGACTTTAGTTTCATCACGCCTTGCGTGATAAGTTAGAAGTTTGACTGTCACGTTTTCACAGGTGGCACGTATGTGTGTATGTAGTAGTATGTATGGAGTAGGTGCACACGTGTGACCTGTGACCACGTGACAATCAATACTTCTAACTTTTCCCGTAAAGCGTGATGGCGCTAAAATAACATTTTCTGTAGAGTCCCTATAATAAGAATCAAGACATAAGACCGGAAGGACGCCATTGCTAGGTGCCGACCGGGAACAGCACAAATAACGCGTAGCACAAATAGACGAGTTCGCGCCTGTTTCTACTACTACACCATGAAACAGTTACTCACACCTATTCACAGATTCACTAACACATCGAAAGCGCCTAGAAATGGCGGCGACCAATTACAAGGGCATCGCCCTTCATGTCTTGACTCTTATTATAGAGACTCTAGAGAAGAGTAGCGGAGGAGTCCTAGACTTATAGAAGGCTAGAGTCCTAGATTTATCAAAGAGGCGCAACCGGCTTAAGTCAGTATGACAAAGGTGCTAAGGAGAGTACTAAACATGGCCTACATGCTATGAAACTGCCTTTAAACTATGTCAACAATATAAGACGTGTAGGATAATGTGAGATAGAATGTATAGGATAAAATGAAATAGAAATATGTCACTAGTACTATAAATGGCTGCCAAGTCATGCAATTG